>NW_026606830.1:600000-820570 GCF_029890125.1 Rhinichthys klamathensis goyatoka
CAATGTTGCTGTGTTGGAACAAACAGAATAACGTTTTGCTAACACTGCAGAGACAGTGTTTACACTTTTCATGAAGTAAACCTATGAATATTGGAGCTTGCTTGCAATCTTTTCAGCAGATAAAGCTGCAGAACATGTTGAATGCATCGGGGTGGAAAAATGTCACATCTCACCTCTACACAAAAATTATTACATGCTGTGTTTCTTTTGAACATATTTTGCTGTAATTTGTATCCATCACAATTTTTTTTCTCCACTCAGACCATAGTGAAATCAATCAACATGCATCAACAGGCTTTTTTGATGTAGCAGTCGCCCTAATTGTAAATGATTGCCTTGAAAAGACATCTAGAGCCAAACCATAAAAGAGCTCAAGAATTGTTCGTTGTTTTGTTCCAATCTCTTTTGATGTAAAGAATGTGCTAAAATGCAAAGTACACCCTTTCCGGACCACTGCACTGCAGACCGAATGCCAAATCCCATATCATTTTGACAGGCTCAGAAAGTGTGTTCAACTGTTTATTTGATCATGAAGGTAGAATGAACACAAGGAAACCTGACTGCCAACCTGACTGTTTTTAAATCCTGGGTTTTTAGTGTTGCAAAGTGTACAAGTTTTAAAGTTTGTGGTTAGTTTTAAGATTTTTTTTATTTTTATTAAAGTCCACCTGTAGTCAATAAATGTATTCCTTAATTCTTTGATTACCAAAATGGCATATTTAAATGTTTTGTTTTTTTTTTCTGTGAAAAAATGCCTTAAATAGCTTGAATGTAACTTGAATGTAACATGCAATCTCAGAGTCAAACAGCTACCATCTAAAAATCTGTATTCTTAGAAACGCTTTGAACAGCTTAGAACGTCAGTGGAGAAACGCATATAGTTCATCATTACATCAAAAAATATACATAATTCACCCGCTATATTGCTAAATGTACCCAATTTTTCATATCAACCAAAAAATATACCGGGATAACCTGGCTTCTCTCACGACTCCCCTGCTCAGCAGTTAATGATATGCTAAAGCCCATCCACACGTTGACGTGATTGGTTACAAGGTAGTTTGTGACATAAACAACATTAAAAACTTGAATTTCACCACAGGGGGTCTTTAAATGAAAAATGATATTTTACAAATATATTAAAATAGAAAACATTTAACAACATTACTGTTTTTACTGTATTTTTGATCAAATAAATGCAGCCTTTGTGAGACTTTGTTCAAAAACATAAAAATATTTAACCAACCCCAAACTTTTGAACGGTAATGTACTGTATGTTTCATAATTAAATGTTTAAATAAGTGTTGCAGTTTTGATAAAATGAGTCTCTGTGGGTTAAATGAGCTGACACTTGCTAAAAGCTTCTGTCTGCATCTGACGTCACCACAGCTTGACGTTCCTCCACCTTTTAAAATTTACCCTGATTTATCTTCATGCTCAACTACAAACAACAATTTAAGGCTGACAGCTTGATTTATTAAGAGGTCTGACTGAATGTTGTGTCCCAAGGGAAGTGTATCAGCAAGAGCTGGGTGTGTGATGGTGACAACGACTGTGAAGACCACTCGGATGAAGACTCGTGTGAGTCCTCCATCTGTAAGCCCCCTACTCAGTCCTGTGCAAATGACTCCAGCACCTGCCTGTCTCCCGGCAAGATCTGTGACAGGAGAAATGACTGCGCTGACCATTCAGATGAGGGCCCTTTCTGTGGTGAGTGCATGCAAGGCTTTGTTTAGAGCCTCATCTGCTGTACTGTCCCAAGATTGATAAAAAATGTTTCGTTTCAACTCTAAATTAGGATTGGATGAGGCATGTTTGAAGGCACCTGTGACTGGCAAATTATACATTAATGTGCCTGTGTTGCTTGGCAACTGTAAATAGACTACAATTAGGATACTGACCTCAATTTTCTCTTTGCAGAAGATTTATTAATTTGTATTAAAATGCCAATTTAATATTATTATTAATTGCTTGGGTATTTGTTGAGCATAATTGGTTTTATCACATTAGCAACAACAACAACAAAAAAAAAACACTTGATAAGGAGCTTTACCGTCATTTTTATGTTTACTACAGTTAAGATCCTCCTTTTACCCATGATAAAATCACTTAAAAGCAGTGGTTTATTTATTTATTTACACGTTAGTATTGATATTTTGGATTAGCTTTCCATTTTATACTTTCAGTTTTCATTTTAAATTTAGTTTACATTTTATTCAGTTTGTTATGTGATCTTGTATATTATATTTGTTTTTTTTTATAGCTTTAATTAGTTTTTATTTCATTTTTATTTTTAGTAATTTTAGAAGTTCTAGTATGTTGATACTATTGACTATTTTTAGTATGTGGATATATTCCTGGAAAAGAAAGACTATATTTTAAATGTGAATGTCTGCTAAAGTTAATTTAGTCCGCAGAGCTAACAGACATGGTCTAAAAGCCACAAATCTCAGATTTTTTTTATTCATTCGGCCTTTAATCAATGCAAGTGTCGCAGTGCATATTTATCACTGGGTCCATAATGCTTGTGTTCACAGCCTTATTCACTGTACACCCTGTGACTAACGCTAATTGAAAACTGCTATGGTATTACGTGAGGTCCTGTGCATTCTGCAAGAAATGTTGGATGGTTTGAATTAGAATTAGTCATGCAGAGTAGGTCTATCAATACACAGGAAGCCAAACCATAAAAAAAAGGCAACTAAGCAATGAGAATAAAATATTTGAGGAGTATAGATTTGGATTCATTCTCTTGAGCAAATCAATATGTATTGTGTTTACCTCTCCATGGGTAAAAAGATTTTGATAATACTGTGCCTACACAGTCGGCATGTCTCTCAGGGCTACTTGAATCTCTTTAAGTTGCATCCTTGAGTGAGTGTAATGGAAAGCCTGCACATGCTCTGTAAACTACAGACACAGGGAAAAATAAGTCCCGTCTGAATCAGAGCTAAACATGAGGATCTGTTTGCCTGCGAAGCCCTCACTGGGGAAAGTGTCTCCTGAGAGTCACCGATGTATAATTCTCTCAGAAATGCGACTAGACAACATTTCAGTGACTTTCAGTGCATTGCCAGCTTTCGCCCATGGGAGCCCACCGCTCATGTTCTGAGGACGATGTGTATTATCTGTCTGACTAGACCTTCTTTTGGCTTGGGCCTCTCATTGCCAATTAGATGGTGCCAATGGACCTTGAGTGCGCTCAGACCAGCGCAGCAGGACTCAATGCCATTTGTAACCTTTGGGAAGCAGCTATTCTTCACCTCCATATAGACTTCAGGGTCCCCTGTGAAGAAAATTCAATTCTCTCTTACTGCCACAGAGAGGATCATCATAATCAGTAGAGGCAAAGAGACCTTGGAAAGTGTCATTTTCAACAAGCTGTGTTTTCCCTGCCCTTTGTCTTTCTCTCTTAAAAAGGAACCAGGTGCTTCTATGAAAGGAAAAGGCTTATCTTTTAGAGATGAGAGACTAAGAGTACCGGTGTTTGTTTGATCTGTTCTGAAAAGAGATGATATATCCGAGAACCAGTTTGCATTTCTTTTAAACGGAAGAAAAGGGCATTTTCCACCTTGAATGAGTTTGTTTGGCCTTTCTTTTTTTTTGACACTCTGCTGGTGATGTTGATTAGGTCAGTGTATTGGCATAATGGCCTTGTCAAGAAAGACACCAAAACTTTTGAGGTGAAGAGCGATAAGCTTTTAGTCTTGTGCAAATGTTCAATCCAAACCAAACCTTCTATGTTTCAGTTCACACCTTGAATCTCATATGCCAGCAAACATGGCTTCATATCACCAGCTTTTCAAATTGAATCTCTTTTTGCCCTCTTTCATTCTGTTCTTGTCTGTTCCAGAGAAATGTTTGCAAGGTAATGGGGGTTGCAGTCACCAGTGTGCAGTGATCCCCAGCAAAGGGGTGGTGTGTTCATGTCCCACCGGACTCCATCTAGGCTCTGACAACCGAACATGCGAGACAGTGGACTATTGCTCTGCTCACCTAAAGTGTAGTCAGATATGCGAACAGCATAAGACCACTGTCAAGTGCTCCTGTTATCCCGGCTGGAGCCTTGATCCAGATGGAGAGAGCTGCCACAGCACAGGTATTTAAATTCCTCAGACTTACAGGTTACCATAGAAATGTAGTAGGGGATTCACCAGTCCCCCAAATCTATACAGTAATATATATATACCATATATATATATATAATATATAATAATATATACCATATATATATATATATATATGGTATATATTAGGGGTTGCACAGACTAGTCAACTTTAATGCCTGCCATGACGCTTTAAGCTTGACGCCGACTAGTCGCTTGTCATGGCCTATAGAGGGTGCAACAGAAAAGAAATCTTTGAAGTCAAACTGTTAAAATGACAAATAAATGCATACTCCGAGTAGCCTGGCTAACGTCAGACCCTGGGTCTGGGAACCACATGTTCATTTTCTCGTATTTGAGGCGTGGTTTACGAATGCCCAGAGCCGTTTATTGGGTGCTAAGAATGTCTATCAAATGCGCCTGTGCGTAGCTCATAGCCAATCGTTTCAATTATACCAGATGACGTATGTAGAGCGACAGAAGACGATGGGTCAGAGATTTGTGTACACGATGGCGTGTATCTAACGGCCGTTTCACACCGCATGCGTGAGCGGCGCGTATTTTTTTCGGATGTTAATCAATGAGTGCATTCACACCAGGAGCAGCGCGTGAGCATCGAGCAGGAGCGGCACGTGAGCAGCAGTGAAGCGGGGGTTTCGGCGTCGTTTTTTTCTGTTTTTTATCCGCGGAGTTGCAGTCTTGTAAACATATCGAAAGTATGACTGAAACTAATAGATTGGAGCCATTTTCTGGGTTGTTTTGTTGTTTAACATTTATATGCGAATGTTGTACACCTCCCCATTACAAACTTTCAAGACTATCAATGTTATAAATGACCAACTACTAAAAACAAATGTATAGTTGCCTTTGTAAAGAATTGCTTGCTTATACGGTATATGTAGCTTTGGAGCCGCTGCTGTGACACTGTACAAACGCTTCCAGTGTGAATACTTCCAGTGTGAATACAGTTACGCTAACGCGCTGCTCAAGTGCCGCTCACGCATGCGGTGTGAAACGGCCGTAAGGCTGCATCGAAAGGTAACTTCGCGTCTGCTGCCATGTTGGATCCATAGGAAACAAATTGCTTCGGTGTGTCGCATAAATGTCGTCATCGTCTTGCTGCTCCCTCCCCGTTCTGTGATTGGTTCCCTAGATGAGGCGAAAATTTGGTCCATGGTATCCAGACTACCTAGCAGCGTGAATAAAATCGCGCTGCGGCAAGGTATTATGGGGAAACCCAGGCTATACTCCGAGAGCGCTCCACGAGACACGTTTGATTATACCATCTTGATGCTCAAAATTCATCGGGAGAATGCACATTTTAAAAAGATTATTGTACACGCAAGTTAATCGCTGTTCTAAACAAGTGCACTGCTGCATTGTAACGCACACACATAGCTCGCACATCACATGCAATCATTCAGTAGCGCAGAAATGTATTGTCAAAACTGTTCTGTGATATATATATATATATATATATATAAAAGTTCTAGCATATATTTCTTAGTAACTAAAACCCACTGCTTCACTATTAGTAGAGAGACGATGCCGGGTAGAATTAATTATCACGCATTCGCTCTCTCACTAATGCATTCACATAGGCTAAATGTAATATTTACTTTGCTACTTTATATCTTATTTAGAGCGAACAGAAATCTGTGAGAACTATAACGACCCAAAGACAAAAAACTGATAAAAATTAGCTGTTCTATAGCAGTAATAGCCCTGTGCGCAGTGCGGCGTTATATGCCATAGCTGTGCACAAGGCAACCCGTGTTCGAGTCTCAGCTTGAGGTTCCGGGTTATTTGTTCATTAATGACGTCACCAGCGACTAGTCGACGTTGACTCGACTTTCATCACATAAATGTCGACTTAAAGAAATCTGAAGTTGTTCAACCCCTAATCTATATGCATTTTTCAAATACAAGCTTCCAAAAACTGATGGTGTTGTGTAAGGAACAGACTGACATTTGAGTATCACAAGAAAGTAACAGTATTGATATATAGACTAATTATGATTCTCAGTGAAATAACTGCACTGTGCATTTCTGTCTGTCCATAGTGGATCTGTCCACGGTACACAGCAATAAAAGCAACAGTAATACAATGACTGCGGGATACACAGACAGGAGCTACCCATTGAGAAGCTAATGTCTTTATAGCAGCATGCCTGCCAAATGCTTTTAAATTGTCTCAGGGAATCTGAATTTAGGTCATTAGTCAGAATATGACAACAAGCATCTGTGTGGTATTTTATGGACTTAGTGACATGTATAGCTCTTGAGAGTAAGTTCTTGTTCTAGTAGACAGCCACATTTATAGCTCTCAGCAGGCATTTCCAGTAGAAAAGATTTTTCTCTCTTTTTTTTTTTTGTAGGGGTGATGTTGCCTAGCAGATACAGAGCTAGTAGATACTAGAGAACTTTTTTTAATATTCAATATAAATTCTATATAATAATATAATATCTATATAATATACTAATTATATATACACTACCGTTCAAAAGTTTGGGGTCGGTACGATTTTAAATACTTTTAAAAGAATTCTCTTCTGCTAACCATGGCTGGGCTTATTTGATTAAAAATACAACAAAAATCAGTTATAGTATTAAATATTATTCCAGTGTAAATCAGCTGTTTTCTGTGTGAATATATAGTAAAGTGTAATTTATTCCTGTGATCAAAGCTGAATTTTCAGCATCACCAGTGTCAGTGTCTTCAGTGTCAAATGATCCTTCACAAATCAGTATAATATGAGGATTTGATGCTCAAGAAACATTTATTATTATTATCAATGTTGAAACAGTTGTTGGTCTGTCAGTTGTACAGTTTTTTTTTTTTTTTTTGGATTCTTTGATGAATAGGAAGTTCAAAAGAACAGCATTTGTTTGAAATAGAATCTTTTGTAACATTATAAATGTCTTTACTGTCCTTGATAAATAAAAGTATTGATTTCTTTCCTCCAAAAAATAAAAATAAAATTCTCACTGACCCCAAACTTTTGAACGGTAGTGTATATACATATATACACCTCAAAAGACCTGAATCTTTTAAGACCCATTTCACCTGCTGCACTTTTTGATCCACATGTGAGGGTTTCATTTTTGTTTTTGAAGACCACTCAAGTGTAAAACACCCTTATTCTAAGGCTTCTCTAGAAGAACTGTTCCTGTAAATGTCTTTGATTAAAAAATATCAGCTACAAGACTAATTAGTGGTTCTGCATAGAAAAATGTGCATGGCTGACACATCAACACAAAGCTCAATGCTCTTGTAACCTCTAATGCACAGGTGTGGTGTGTTAATAATCAATTTGTTTCTTCTCCAAGATCCCTTTGAGGCCTTTGTTATCTTCTCTATCCGGCATGAGATCAGACGAATCGACCTTCATAAACGTGACTACAGCCTGCTCGTGCCCGGCCTACGGAACACCATCGCTCTCGACTTCCACTTCAACCGCAGTTTGCTTTACTGGACCGACGTGGTGGAGGATAAGATCTACAGGGGAAAGCTCTCAGAGACCGGAGGTAATGAACACCCAAATTGATGTCCCATTCCCTCTCGGCCTTTGTTTAACCTAAGCTTTAGTTTGAGCAGATATTATGTTTCCCGATTCCTAGTACGCAGATCACGTCCCCAGAATAGTAATGCAATACAGTATGCATTGTGCGTACAATGGCTCTTTGAATGAAGCAGAAAGCCTCTGTATACCCTTGTATTGTTTTGAAGACTATTTTGAAGCTGCATTAAGCACACATCTGAGTCTCTCTCTCAGAGGAGCAGGCCCCGAGTGCAGCTATTGCGCTCTCCTTTTGTTAGAATTTCATAAAGCTCTTCACAGCTGAGAATAATTGCAAACAGCTATATTATAGATAGCTGAAAAAAAACTTGTTTACCACTGAGGTAAAACTTTCTTTTCTTTAATGCCAGTGTTTTCTTTTCCTGAGTTTTTTTTATTTTCAGAAACCCTGTCAAAAAGACTAGCAAATGTTGCGTTTTGGATGCTGATTGCGTTGGTATGTTGGTGTCCATAACAGGTTTCTTAAATAAAAGTATTTTTGAAGAAAGGTTGACTTTCAGTGTATGGACAACCTTTTTTTATTTGTATATCATCTTTTATTTCATAGAGGTAATAGAAGTTTGGAACCAGTGTTAATTCAGTATTATTTAGAATGAACATTATTAGTAGTAGTAGTATTATATTTTCAGGGGGGTATTCCAGAAAGCAAGGTTAACTTACCATCAATATATACCCTGAACTCTCAGTTGATTAACCCAAACCTTGCTTACTCGAAGTATGCAAGTTTCAAAACCGCGGTCTGGACTAAGTTCAGTCAACCCGGAGTATGAAACACAGGCGTTCCACTTCATGAAGTGGACGAGGGAAGTTTATATGGACAGACCCTCGTCCCCTCGATTTTGACCGAGGGAGCGAGTCTACTCCGATGTACACTTCAGGCAGCTCTATATCCTACAATTCAACTTGATTGTGGCATCACAGCAGATCACGCTTACCTGAAGTGTATGATATATTAAATGCTTTGATAAATAATCGCATAATAGTGTATAATATATTAATTATGTTGAGAGATTTAATCGCATAATACTAGTAGCTACCTTATGTTCACAGTTAAAGTTTATATAAAATGTTTTTTTGTTTTTGTTTTTTGTAATTTTATTTTTCTCCAACTGCTCATATACCTATAGGATTTTATATATTTTCCCCAACTTATATGATGGTGCATGAAACTAATTAAAAAGGGAATTAATTAATAAATCACCTCCATAGTGAATTCCAAATAATCAAGGCCTTAGTGCGTTTCATTTAAACCTTATGCACTAGTTCCACCAGTAGTGGGCACTCGTGCAACGTAAGCAATGACGCACATCCGAGTGAACAAGACGGAGGGAAGTTAGCGAGTGAAGGGCATACAGATTTGGAGTGGAACGCAACCTAAGAAGAAGCGCCCCATACTTTCTTCTTCTTTTGTTTAATGATGATTTACATTCTTAGTGTATATCGCCACCTACATAGAGGTTGTGTACGGTAATAACTTTTTTTATTACTGTGAACAATAATTATATTGTTTGTTTGATGCTAATATATATTAAAAAAGAAACACTGATTGAACTAAAAAAACAGTCGGTGCTTGCAAAGATAATATGGCTGTATACGTTTATTTTTTGTTTAGCTATTTTGCTTCCACATTTCTAATATATCACATATGTATAGATTATATAGAAAATGTCTCATTGGCAAAACACACACACAAAAAAACAAAACACATATGCTCTGAATACCTCTGAAGTTAACTAACCCTGGATCATTCATACCGGTAATTTGCTCCGGAGCAGGTTGGGTTCAGAGGATAACTTGCTATGGCTTACATATCCTGAAAGTTACCTCAGGTTTTGGAACCGAAAGTTGAGGTTATCTGCTTACTTGAGTAAACCTAACCAGGTAAGTTACATGACCTGCTTTCTAGAATATCCCCCAGTTTTCATTTTAATGTTAGTTTAAGTTTTAGTCATTTGCTTTTGTCTTTTTTTTTTAAATATATATTTTTATTTAGCTTTAATATTTTTTTTTTAACTTAAACTTATTTATTTAAGTTATTTGCCAATCAGCATTTACTTTTTATTTTATTTATTTATTTAATTGCCGAAAGAAAAATAGGTTTTAGTTTTAGAGTGAACTAGCTTAACTAGCAAGACTCTTTTTGCCAGCTTCATCAGAAAGACATTGCCAGTGGACCTACATCATTTGCTAGTGAACAACACGACTAGAGCAGCATAAATCAGCATAGAAATGCATTCTGGTCCAAGCTGGTCTTTTCTGCAAGGAGTAGCATTTTGAAGAGCTCAACACTTCAAAAGAAAGTTCAAAACGACCAGAATGCTTTGCTGTGCTGAATTCAAAACCCTGTCCACCCTATGAACTAGCGCGAGTGGTTTGTTTTGTAGGTGTGACCGGGGTCGAGGTTGTGATTCAGCATGGTTTGGCCACCCCAGAGGGACTTGCCGTGGATTGGATTGCAGGAAACCTTTACTGGATAGACAGCAACTTGGATCAGATTGAGGTGGCCAAGCTGAATGGGGAAATGAGAACGACTTTGATTGCCGGTGGCATGGAGCACCCACGAGCGCTGGCTGTAGACCCAGGACAGGGGTGTGTATTAGTCTCAAAATTTACCACATCCTCATTTTCTTTCCTCATACTCTGCTTTTCTTTTTCACAATCCCTTCAGCAACATTCACAGCAGTGAGAGCAAAGACCATTTTTTGTTGTAATTTGCCCTCATAGAGACTATCTTGGATACATAACAGAGCAATCATATTTCAAGGGACTTGTTTGTCATATATTACTAATGATAGTTCTAGAATAACGCGCTGCATCTTGCTGTTTATTTGTTGTGGTCTGTTTCTTTTTTTGTCTCTTTACTCTCAGCTGTGCTCTTCTCTTGCTCAGCTCTACATTTCTCAAGGAGGCATGCTGGAAAAAATGCCTTAAATTTGACAGCATAAGCTCGGAAAAGACACACGATGATCCCAGTAGCGTTTGAGGACCTGGAATAATGCTCATTTTGACAATAAACAAAACACGGCTAGGAACGCAAATATTTTGTTAATCAAAAGCTTTTCACAATATGCCAAAATAGTTCTTTAAATCTGTTCAAATTAATTTGAGTTACTATCATTTATCGAAGAATCATTTTATTCTACCTCTTGCCAATTGAAGGCTATAAAAATTAAACTGTATACAAATAACCTATTTTTTTATTTAATAATTATTGTTACATTTGATAGTATAAATAATGTTTTACATTATTTTAGTATTTACTAATTTATTGAAGAAATATTTTGTTTCACATCTTACCAATTGAAGGATATAAAATATATTTTTAATAAAAATTCATTTTATTCAGAATTGTGTACGGTTACACGTACGGTTTATTTTTGTATCGAAGTTTAATGGTAACTCGCTGGTAGGACAGTCTTTTTTAGTATAATTTAAATGAACAGCATTAACATTTAAGAGTATAACAGTAAAAGGTAAATGCTGGAGAAAAACACCTCATCCTCACAATCTGTCAAAGCACCTGACAGAGTAGCATGGTGCGTTTCATTTGAAGTTCTTAGTTCTTTGGACTACTTGTTTTGTGGAATGCAGCTTTTTCTGTGGTCTCTGCCATTTTTTAAATGTGTTTTTCATGATACAGCGATCATTTTGATGGCAGATTTGTTTTTCATATCACATCACACAGGCACAAATAAAAGCTCATTCAATTGTTTTCATCATCATTCTTTATCAGTTTTTATCATTTTGTTATATATTCCTAATGTTATACAGATGATTTTTTTTTTTTTTTTTCAAATACTGTGAGCAACCCATGGAGGAGAAATATGGTTTCTCCACAGTCCAACTAGAGCTCATATTGGCGCTCAGTTGGATGACATACTGTAAAGTATTTCACTGAAAGCTGAAAAGAACAATTAGGGAAAATATTCAAAGACTGATTTCACACACAGCAGCGTGGCACATTTTAAAAAGGACCTAATTAATTATAGTTACTCTAAAAAATGCCCCACACATCTGTGTCATGAAGAGGTGTGTTGAAAATGTACTTCTGAAGGATTAGCTGTCTTAGTGATTAGCAAGACTTTTATTTATTGAAAGCCTGGTTTAATGATTGGATGTCACTGGCCAATTAATTGGCCTTCTAAAAAGAAGGCATGCAGCTACATTCTTGTAGCAATATGTGACGCCTTTTTGCATGTTGTGTGCTTACCTGCTAGGCTCCTCAAACATTTGCTTGTCAATTTAATTGTTTCTGATGCCTGATGCAGGAACCGTGATCACATATTTCATTAGCATATGCGCTTGATGCAAGTATTTAGCATTTTATAATCCCTGTATATTACCCATTAGAATGTGCCCTTTGCTTTCATGCCAACCCAAAGAACTGTGACACCAGTTAAAATGAACATTTGACATTGACTTCACTGGCAGACAGTTTCCTTACAGCACGCAAATAAAAATAATCATTTGAAATTAATCTATTTCATTTACATTTTTAAGCTTTTTTAATGATATAAAGCAGCACTGTGCTCAAGGGCAGCATATATAATAGTTTACTATTAGTTAATTTAGACTCAATAGTTAAGTGTCGTCGTGATTAGTAAATAGTGAAAATGACAGTAAAATAAATATTTTAAGCTGTGTTTTCGATGTTTTGGTGTTTTATTAGGAATAATATTGTAACGAGGTTCAGATGTTATGGGAAGAAGGAGGCGGGAACCTGCGAACATTCAAACATTTTAATAAATAAATAAACAAATACAAAAACGAAAGAAAAGACGGCAGTCCCTCACGGTCGACTGCCGCCACACATCATAAAACAACACAACATACAATCAGGCCTGTTGCTCTCTCGCTCTTCACTGTCGTCGGTCCTCCTTTATGCCTCTGCTCCTCCGTGAGAGATACGAGACCGGTGTGTCGCGCATCATTAATCTCGCCACAAATATGATTTTGACTTTTAGAATGTTTACACTGACGGACTATGGTCAGGTATGGTGCTTGACAAATGACAATGTGTTTAGATGAATGGTTTATAATAACACTGTGTCCTAACCAGACTGCCGCGACATGCAATAAAAGGTTATCTTTTTCATGTTAATCAGTTATTGCCCTAACTAGCCACAATGGCGACGCGCAATGATTCTATTTTTAAAACGGTTTCTATGAAAGTATGATAATGATAATCTCAGGTACTGTTTATGTGCTTTTATTTCATGTTAAAAGCATCTAATGTGAGTTTGAATATCATTTGGTGTGTCTTTTATAGCCATACTGAAAGCAACAATGGACAATTCACCTCAGATCTTCAAAATAAATGCATAGCTGCCAACTCTCACGCATTGGCCGTGAGACACCCGCATTTGATTGGTTTCACACGCTCACACGCCACACTCCCGATTTCTCACGCTGAAGTGTCAACCCGGGCGGTCAAATGCCTGGAAGATGAGTTTATCTATATATCTACCTGTTGAGCCACTCGTGATCGACTAGTTATACCGCAAATTCGTTAAAAATCTCCCGTTATCTAGAGCGAGCGTGCATGCGAGACAGAGATTGTGCTCCAAACCGCGTAGAGCGAGCGAGAGACCTTGCGCGAGCGAGAGACCTTGCGCGAGCGAGACCCCCCCCCCCCCCGTCAACAAATCTCACTCGTCTCTACCCCCCCTCCCCCCCCCCCCGTCAACAAATCTCACGCCGAGCAAAACTCAAAAGTTGGCAGGTATGTAAATGGAAACAAGAACATTCAAACTGTCAACTCATTGTGAACAGACAAGTGTATTCTATGACAAAGATTGTTTCAGTAACTCAGTATGTATTTTTAATAATGTTAGAATGGTGTAATATTCATGAATTTGATATCCATTTCGTTGCAAGTGCCGGGAGCTTGCCGAGTGACTGAGCCCGCCCACGCGCTCTTCTGATTAGCTGTGATTTTTGATTGACTATCGCGTCTCATAGTCACAGACTGTCTGGTGTGGAAAGACAACTTGTTTGTGGCCGGAATCTTGTCGCATCACGTCTGGTTAGGGTTTGAAATTAACAACCGCCAGCCCGCCAAATGTGGGTGAAAATCCACTGTGGCGGATAACGCATATCAACACACTAGCCAGTTTGGGAGGATATGGTTAATAAATGATGATCTATCACTTTTGCATGGCATCGCTATCAGAGCCCTTCTCCTAAAAAGAGCCTCAAACATTAGCAAAACAAAGCGTAAAGAGGGTCGCACACTGAGAGAAACGCCACGCACGCAGTGCCACGTCTTTAAAATTTGAACATTGTTTTCTATACGCATACCGGCAGCACCACTCGGCGTCTATTGAGATGTTCGAGGCACGGTGCTTCCTGTCTGCTGTGCTAAGCTGGAGCCCTAGGAGACTGTTAAGAGCCCACTTTTTCTAACCCATTCTCATAAATGCCGCATGTCCAAGACTTTTAGGCAAAAAGCGCCCTAGCATCTTTATTGCTACGTGCAGGTAAACTCAAGGCAATTATAAGAGACGTCACAGAGAATTTTGTCTTTATTTATATATTATTTTATTTGAATGGTATCCACAAACACTGTCGTAAAGCTGAAAGTAATAGAATGATTCAGAATATGATGAATGATTTAATAATAAATGTATTTAAATCTAAGCTATGACATTGATGATCTGGTTTGTCTCTGATAGTTGTGGCTAGCAGAAGTTCTAAATGTCTCAATTTAGTTGCCAAATTGGCTGGTAAGTGAAAAAGTTAATTTCAAGCCCCGTTTATAATCGTTAACATTTTTATTCTGTATGTAGCATACTTTTCTGGACCGACTGGGATGCCACTTTTCCTCGGATTGAGGCAACGTCAATGAGTGGGAGTGGAAGACATGTTGTGTATAAGGACATGGAGATAGGAGCCTGGCCCAATGGACTCACCCTAGACCATCAGGAAAGGAGAATAGTGTGGACAGATGCTCGGTAAGAGCAAATAATAAAATTGCAAATGAAGAATTACATTTTGGTGCACATTACAAGAAGCATTGAATTTAAGGCAAAATAGTTTAGCTTAGATGTTGTTGTTGTTTTTAAGCAATAATAAATACGTTTTGATGGTTATTAGTATAACTTAAACATTACATTTAAATCAGTAATGAATGAAATTATGGTTGTACATGTGATTCACTTTGATTGCTTGAATCTTATGCAATAATTGTACAACAAAAGCAGTTTTCAGAAATGAAAAAACAAACAAAAGATGTGCTTATTCTTTCAGAATTTCCCTCAGGAAGTTGTCATCATTGTAACATCTTGTTGATATGGGCATAGAGTGCCGGTCTCACCTCGTGTTTCTTTTTCCCTTCAGCTCAGATGCAATATATTCTGCCCTGTACGATGGCACAGGGGTCATAGAGATCCTCAGGGGGCACGAGTACCTGTCACACCCGTTCGCTGTGTCTCTCTTTGGAGGTGGTGTGTACTGGACAGACTGGAGGACCAACACTTTAGCCAGAGCGAATAAATGGACAGGCCGCAATGTAACTGTGATCCAAAAGACAAGCGCCCAGCCATTTGATCTGGAGATATATCATCCTAGCCGACAACCTCAAGGTGGGTTTTTAATTATTTAAGGGGGTTAATAATGAGTTAACAAAAATGAAAAAATATAAATAATTAAATCATTAAAAAATGTGGATTTAAATAAATAAATACTTGTAAAAAGTCAAAATGAAACACTTACTAAAAATAGTAAATATGTCTTTGTTTGCCTTCGACCATTAACTGGCATCAGTGAACATGCAAATGTGTTAATTTATTGAAATGTTACATTCTCTGGGGCATTTTAAGTAAATATTTTAGGTCAAGAAGGGGTTCAGCTGACAAAGAGGTTTGGGAATCCCTGCCTTAAAATACTGCTGGAGGCAGTTCACTAAGTTTTAAAGTATAAACTTTAAAAGAGTAGCTCTTTTGTGCATTCAATAAATAAAATAATCAAATGGAATTTGTTTATTAAATTGACAACAGTTTGATTTATTTTATTTAATAATTGGATAAAATAGCTACTCATTTTTACATTTACACTTATATTTATGTTTAAATACTGTATTTATGTACTTTGCTGTGGACAACATGCTGACAGAAAAAAAACTCAAAGAGACTGATAAATGAACAAATCACTTGAAATCAAAGAATAATTACAGTGTTGTATATACACTAGCATCATGCAAAGATTTTTGCTTGAGCTAACTAGACTAACAAAACCTTGTTGCCATAGGGACAACTTCTTTTTATTATACGTATAACAGGCATCACAGTTTTCTTGAAAATTGCTGGAGGTGTCTAGGCATAAAATCAGAAGAAAAATTGCTACTGAAAAATCTCACCCTTACTGATGCTGATCATCCATCCAAATGTTCTGTCAGTGTTTAAACTCTTATTTGACCCTCCTTTTTCCTGTTAGCGTTTGTACCCATGAGCTCATTCTGCATGCAAACCACATCACAGCAAGCCTTGCAGTTTTCACGTTGACCTAACGTGCTTAGCTGCGCGTTATTGTAAAAAAATAATAATAATATGATCTGCCTATGTTCGGGAGACAGAGAAATTTTCCTGCATGCTCTGTGTGGTGAGGATTCATTTGAGCCGAATCCCGCTGATCATTCATTTCTTCTGCCAATTTGGAAGCCCAAACGGCTCTGTTTGAGAGCAGCAGAATAATTGAAAAAGGGGGTCATGCAGAGCGTAAGCAGGCCTGACGTGGACTCAAGATGGGCTCTTTCCTCAACCCAAATTAATTTTAATTGTTTCATGGTACAGTGTCACACAGGGCTTTGTTGCCAGCAAGGGCAGCAGATTATCTTCTGTTAAACAGACAGTGGCTGCTTGAATCTTTGAAGGAAAATAGGGAAAAATATCATGCAAAGATGACTTTTATTGGCATTATCTTTTTAATAGGCAGATTATGATAAAAAAAATATATATATGTCATATATAGCCTATATGTATATATACACACACATAGTCATGCTCAAAAGATTACATACACCTTGCAGAATCTGCAAAATGTTAATTATTGTAACAAAATAAGAGAGATTATACAAAATGCATGTTATTTTTTTATTTAGTACTGACCTCAATAAAATATTTTACATAAAAGATTTTTACCTATAGTCCACAAGACAAAAGCTGAATTTATAAAAAAATGACCCTGTTCAAAAGGTTACATACCCTTGATTCTTAATACTGTGTGTCATTACCTTGATGATCCACGACTGTTTTTTTTGTTTTGTTTTGTTTTTGTGATGGTTGTTCTTGAGTCCCTTGTTTGTCCCGAGCAAAACTGCCCAATGTTCTTCAGAAAAATCCTTAGGTTCTTTACATATTTTCCAGATGCTTGAAAACTGAAGGATCTGCAGAACCTGAAGGATTTTCCTGAAGAACATTGGGCAGTTTAACTGTTCAAGACAAACAAGGGACTCAAGAACAACCATCACAAAAAAAAAAACCTGTCGTTTATATACATATCTAATACATATATTATATTAGTTGTATATTTATAACGAATATTTTAAAAATTGCATTTTGTAATTTGTAAAACGTTAACTGAAGTTATTGTGATTGCCAAGTGTGCTAGGTGTCCAGATGTCCAAAAATGTAGCCTTCTGCGAGTGTTTATCAGCCGAAATAATCTGATTTGCATCATTTCAACCAGCCCAAAACTGTAGGGAGCCCTGCCAAAACGGCTCATGTCTCCTGCCACAGCACCGGCAGCCGGGTGACTGTTTTACACCGATAAGTGTCGACAAATTGTGCTACATTGCCAGAGAAGCCAATAAGTATGGCTAATCTAATTTTAAAGAGCTCATGGGAAGGTCTGGCTATTAAAGATGTCCAAAATCTGGGTTCTGGCCCCTTACAGTCCATGGCAATTGTGTTTATGTTTGGCCTATGCAGTTCTGGCAGGATAGTGGCGGACCTCTGAGGGTCCGTAGGGAGTGAAAATGCGCTATGCTAACTAGCCTAATGGGCTAAGGCTACAGCCGTTAGCCAGCACGTGGTAAATGCATTATGTGTGGTGAAAGAACTGAGGGTTGAGTTTCAAGAGATCGACACCAGTTTGGAGGGCTCCCATTTTTAGTGCCTGTGTGGCCTGCAGTGTTGTAAGCACTTTTCCAGAACATTGCTGACAGGCAAACCACTTCAAAACTACTATTGGAGTTTGCAGACACAGACAGGGTGTATCTTGCCCTATTCGGACAAGGCTGAAGCAGTGAAAATACAAATTATACTCTGCACTCTCTTTACATACAGCGTTGTTAAGGTAAAGTCAGATGTATGTTTAAGAAGTAAGTTTTATGAAATCAGTGACTGATTTTTGATTGCGAACAAATCAGTACATCCAAATCAAGTGTCTCTATCATGAGTCAAGTGCACTCGCACTGTTTATACTGTATTTATTCAAGCAGCCATTTCCCCCCGCAGAACAGCTGAATGTATAATTAATTCTATGGGATTCTTGCCTATAATTTACTCACTTGAAATGATTTGTTATGCTCACTTGCAAAAATATGCTTCCTACATAAGTGAAATGGGTTCAGCATCGGAAAGAAATAATGGGCCTATATTCAAACACCCACTGGATCAATTATTTACAAGATGCAACTGCTTGTGGAGTTAATTGCATGTAGTTGCTCTGGGTTCGTAGAAGGGTTAAAGTCTATTGACTTCAGGCAGTAGTGGCAACTATATAAATAAACATAGTATATATGTTACTTGAGCTACAAATCAGCATATTAGAATAATTTCTGAAGGATCTTATGACACTGAAGACTGAAGTAATGATGCTGAAAATTCAGCTTTCCCATCACAGGAATAAAATATTAAAATCGAAAACAGTTATTTTAATTTGTAAAAATATTACAGTTTTACTGTATTTTTGATCAAATAAATGCAGCCTTCGTGAGCATTAGAGACTTCTATCAATTTAAAAAAAAAAAAATGTTTAACAACCTCAAACTTTAAATTGTTTTAAAATAAAATTAAATATTTTACAAAGCTTATTTTATTTCAGCTATACTTGCAAGAAAACATTTCTCATTTTCATTTAGTTAAAGCTGCTGTCCGTAACTTTTTGGGGTTAAAAATTATCCAAAATAATAATAATTAAAAAAAACATAACCAGCCAGTGTTCAAAAATATCTGCTTGCTTTTGCCCGATTCAAAACGGTTAGCTTGTAATAATGATTTTAATTCCAGTGGTACTGGTGGATTTCCGCGGGAAATTCGAGCATGTCTTTGCGTCATTACGTCACATCTGTACACATAAAGAAGGCGTCCCGGCTAGTCGGCTATATTGCGTGAGGATGTTGGAGGTGGACATTTTTAGCCTTTTCTCACAGCATTAAATAATTAAACTTATGGCGGATCCAGAAAGGTTCAAACAACAATCACCAGTGACAACTGGACATTCACCACTTGTAAAACCCCAAATAATTCGGACTTCGGAGTGGGTAACGTTAGAGAAAAAAGAGACTGCAACTGGCCCACGCGAAAACAAGGATAAACATCGGTTCAAAACGGACGCAGAGACGGCTTTTTTTCTTTTAGGACAGGTAAGACATTTCAATAGTTCAATCGTGTAACAGTAGCACACTTGTTCGCTTAATTCACACAGTTACGGAGTTTCCTGTCTTTATTTGTTTAGCTATTATGGTAAATATTTTGTGCTAGCTATGAGAGGGAGCAATTCACCTCTACTCCAAGCAAACCAAACCGGCCTCCTCCGAAATTATATATAGTTTTAAATATGCATCGGATTACAGATACGTGTTTTTTGTCTTTTCTTTTTTCTCAAAGAAAACCAGTAAAGAAACATTAATTTATTGGTATGACAATTAGAAATTAGACTGCACAGAAATAGAAACTGAACTACAGGGTAATCATAATACACATTAAATGTAGTCACAATGCTGATGTTGATAATTTGAGAACAAAGTATAATTTGAAAGGTTTGACGCGATCGTTATATTTAATCAGCACGATTTACTGCAAGGCTTTCCCCCCTTAGTTGATGTGGATGTTACTTACTTGTTCAGATGACATTTTCCGATGAAAATTCGTATGTTGTCATGGTCATACTGTAGGCCTACTTCCAAAAGTAGAATATGTGATTCTGAATGCCAGTTTCCACATCGGCGCGGTGACTGACAGACTCGCAGTCTCAAAACATTGTGTTCATCCACGCTGTTTCATGCCGATGTGCAACTCACACAAAGTTAATAATTCCGAGAATAACTGCAATTACAGATTTCAAACAGAGATGGCGACAAAGAGGAAAAATGCCGGACTGCAGCTTTAACTTATTGTACTAAAATAACTAAAACTGAAATAAACAGATATAAGAATATAATATATTTATATAAATAGTATATAGGTATATAAATAAACAATAATAATAATTAAAATGTCAAAAACACATAATAAAATTACTTTCAGTATATACATGTATGTATTTTTTTTTTTACATTTCCCAGCATTTTTAATTATTCTCAATTGAACTGCCAATATTACCAAGAATGACTGAAATGTTGCAGTTTGTTTGGGGGCAGTGTGAACCAGCCTTAAACAATAAATGACAAATTTGAGGATGATGCTATATGAGGACAGAAATTTCTCTCATCCTCATTTCAGCTTGCCTTTTAAATATATCTTTTCAAGGAAGATTTTTACCATCAATCTGTGAAAGATCTGATGGTTAAATGACTATTCACACCAGTAGCCTTCTGGCCATTATCTGTCTCCTCAACATTAACTTCCGTTGATATATAGAAGCCCGTTTGCAAAGAGTTGTACAAAAGATCTAAATGTGCTGTGGTGTCAAGAAGATCACTGTGGGCGGAAGACATGAGCTGTCAGCACTGTTCATTCAACCTCAGCTCTTTTCTTTATCCTGGAATTTAGATGAATGTTTTCACTTTGCTAATGCAGTCTTTTGTTTTGCACCCATTTTTATGTTCCCCTTTTTAAATATAGACATCTGAACTGTCACATCTCAAATCAAAGGCCATCCTTCCTCATCAAGAAAAGTAATTTCTGTTGGACTGTACAGTAACAGTTTTGTATTTCCTGTTGTAAGTCGGAAGCTGTTGTTCCTGGCTCCTTTTAGGAGAGCTGTTCTTCTTAATTCGTAAGATGCAATATTGATTTTTCTCCTTATGTTTTCTTTCCCTGGTTTAAATGCGTGTCACCCTGGGTTTTTCAGCCTCAAACCCGTGCGAAGGAAACGATGGAAGAGGTCCTTGCTCCCACCTTTGTCTCATTGATTATAATCGCACGGCATCCTGTTCGTGTCCTCATCTCATGAAGCTCTCCCTCAACAACCGCTCTTGTGTGGGTGAGTAACGTCCCTCACACAAAAGTATGGATCAGTTTGAGCTTTCTAGAGGAAGTATTGACTTATATATATTTTTGTTTGTTTGTTTGTTTTGTTGTTCTTTTGGCATCAGCCCTGAAAAAGTTCCTGTTGTATGTGAGGCGTTCTGAGATCCGTGGGGTGGACATTGATAATCCATACATGAATGTCATGACTGCTTTGACGGTTCCTGACATTGATGATGTCACTGTGGTGGATTACGATGCTCTTGAGGAAAGGATTTATTGGGCGGACGTTAAAACTCAAACAATAAAGCGTTCATTCATCAACGGAACAGGCCTTCAAACTGTCATTTCCGGAGGTGAGTCAAAACAGGAAGTCAAAAACATGTTTTTATTTTCTTTTTTCATGTTCTGTGTGGTTAATGTAAGGTTTTTCTTAATAAACACCACCTATGAGTGTTATTTTATTTCTGTGCTGCTTGTTAATAATTTTTTTCCCCTGCTGCCACATTGTAGGTTTGAGCTGAAATACCATTTTATTTGGCTGACACTCAGTCTTAAATTGTTTTTTCAATTACTAGAAGATTGTGTTCACAGGCAGCCTGCATTAAAAAAATGACGGTTGAAGGAGTGTGTGGTTGAACATAAATAATATATTACGTGATAGGAGAGCTCTCTGGGGATTGCTTCTCCGTAATGCATTAAGAAAAGCAAAAGTAGTGCGAGATGTAGACTGTTGTAGATTTTCTTAAGTGCTGTCTGTTATCAAGCACAGTGTATATCTTAAACCTTCTCAAACTGATTAGCATGCCAAGCATGTGCTTTTGAAAGTTATTTGCACACAACATTGTATTATAGCATGCGTAGAAGTACTGCAGTCACCCATGGTGAGGCTTGTTGTAATGTGCTCCTCTGTGTTAATGGCTATCTCTGCTACGTGCAGATATTCAAAACTGCCGTGGGCTGGCAATAGATTGGCTCTCAAGGAACATGTATTGGCTGAGCTCTGAAAACGAGGAGACGCAGGTCAATGTTGCCCGACTAGACGGATCTCTAAAAACCTCAGTCATCCATGGGATTGACAAACCAAAGTGTCTGACTGTGCACCCAGCCAAAGGGTAAGCAGCCCACATGGACAGATTGCAAGTATGATTAAATAAGATTTTTGTTTGCTCTTATTGCCTATATTTATCAGAAATTTCTTATTAATTGGTGTGAATAAATTAATATAATACATGTTATTTTCTTCCTCTTCTTCTTCTTCTTCTTCTTAATAATGTATATATATATATATATATATATATATATATATATATATATTTCTATATATATGTCGACCTCATGTGTTATGTCAATGTCAACCTTAAATACAAACCACAATAATTATTTTAAATGTTTCTCCTAAAATTTTCTTTTTTGTTTCATGGTCTAGAAAAATTTACTGGACTGATGGTAGTACAATAAACGTAGCCAATATGGATGGAAGTAACAGGAAGGTTCTTCATCAAAACCAGAGAGAACCAGTTGGTATGTCTGATTTCAGTCTATAAGAGAAAGCTTCAATATTACTGCATGTCAATTTTCTCTCTTTGATTCCCTCGCAATTCTTACATTCACATGGGTTTAAAGCACACGAGTCATTGTTTTTCAAAATTTCTAAATGTACTCTTAATTACATTTCTGAGGACAAAATCATACTTTTTATTCTGAAAAAACTATACAAAATATATATAAAAACAATTTTACGTAACTTATTTAAAACAGGCAGTGAAATCCATTTCAGTCTAAAATGTAACTGGCCTCAACCAGAGCCGATCCTGACCTCCTTGGGGCCCTAAGCAAAAATCTGTTAAGGGGCCCTCCTACCTGACCCATGAGCCATGTAAACCATTTGCCATTGCCACACAGTCACACCCGACACCCCAGTTCTCCCACTACAATCCTCCCTCGTTTAGTTAGTACTAATGAAAATGTAATTACTGATATCAGAAATAGACATATTTTATATTAATATCAATAATTCACATTTTAAATAGTACAAATTTAATTATTGATATCAAAAATCCATCCTGTGAATTAATAAAAGCTAAAATGGCTTGCCATTGCATGTCACTGTGTTTTAAATGATAAAAGCAATAATTGATACTTGATGGTTATTATTTACTGAGGGATGTGCATCCATATTGACCAGTATGTCCAGCCAATCAACATTTTAAATGCAATATAGTCAATGTCAATAGATTGCTTTCCATCTTGCTTTATTGGAGAGTTGTAACTAAACTGACTTGGAGACTAGATAATCATTGTCTTGTTTTAAAAGTATGAGCGCCTAATGAGGAGTGCCATAACGCCCATATTGTACTGGTAACTGGTCCCCATATATGTTTTACTGGAAAGTGCGCGTTTCATTTCGTGCAGCGCATATGAACTCATGTTAACGCGCGACGCGGTTATCTTTTCCGAGCTGCAGTTTATAAACAAACACCGTTGTCCGTTGCCCTTTGTATTATCAAACGTAATCTCATGAAAGTGCGTATCTATACCACGAATTTAATTTCTCATGCTCTTTATACGCCAAAAATGTTTTTTTGCCTGCATATGCTACGTACTGTAAATCTTTTGGGTAGGATTAGGGGTGTGGAGTGCGTGCATATTACACGCCAAAAAGTGCGTATCACATGCACTCGAAAACTGTGTAGGCCTATCATATGCACGCAAAAACTATTTTTGGCGTATAAATGGCACGAGAAATTAAATTCGTGGTATAGATATGCGCTTTCAATTCACTCACATGGTGTTTTTCTCAGTCTCTCTTTTCGTGACCAGAAGGATAGTTCCGCTTAATTATCTCATCGATGTTGTAAGCTTTGATTGACGCGCTTTGACACGAGGGGGAGGCGGGGCCTTGAGTTATTTGCGGGGCCCTACACAACTTGCGTAGTGTGCGAATAGGGAGGATCGGCTCTGGCCACAACTATTATCTTTGTGAAGAGACCTCTGATTAGTCATCCCTATTGTTTTGACCTACAGTAAAGCAATTGATGTAGTTAATTACCTTTAAATATAATCATTGAAAACTTGAACTTGAGTCAACTGTCTCTATAAACTGCTGCTGAATTTAAAGGCTTTGAGGATATTTGTGAGGATATTTCCATGTTTATGGAATTTCAGTTTGTTGTCATCAGTTTTCTTTAAAGGACTATTTTTTTAGATTTCCTGTTTCAAGTAATGGTAAATGGTAAATGGACTGCATTTATATAGCGCTTTCACAGACCCAATGGCCACCAAAGCGCTTTACATTTTGCCTCACATTCACCCATTCACTCACTCATTCATACACCGACGGCGGTGTCAGCCATGCAAGGCGCCATCCAGCTCGTCGGGAGCAGCTGGGGTTAGGTGTCAAAGAGAGAATTCTTAGACTCGTGACAGATATAAGTTTCATATACATTACATTTCATTTCCACAGCCTCACAAAACCAGGACTCAGAGAAAATTGTGGTTTAACAGGTTGATTTACAAAGTTTGTTCATCTCTGGCCTCTTGATTCCATCCATACATTTACACAGCTCCCATCCTCCAGCTAAATATGGTTCCTCTGTAGTTTTTTTTAATACCCCTGTGCCTGTACATTCATTGATAATCAAATCACGTGCTCCTTTTGTTTTAGAGGTTGTCTTGGAAAAGATATCTGAGAGTTTAAAGTCTTGTCTGTTGTTGTTGTTGGGAGTATATCATGCACTAGCCCCTCTCTCAATCAAAGCTGTCTTGACACTCAATTGAAATATCCTTCACTTGTCACAATCAATTTTCCCACTCTGTCAAACGCTCACCGTTTCCACTTTTGAAACCGGTTTTAGACAGAGATTAATTTTAGTCAAGTGATTTAGTGTGTCTCAAAGAGGTCGCAACTATATTACAAGCTGTAAAAAAAAATATATAACACTCACACAGATAAATATACAGGATATATAAGGTATATTTTAAAGTAATGATCTGAACGGGATTCCATACCAGCACTCCAAACAACAGTTTCTAACTGACTTCTTGTTTTCCCTCAGGACTTTCGATTGACTTTCCAGCAGGAAAGATGTATTGGATCAGTTCTGCTAATGGGACTATCAACAGGTGTAATCTGGACGGCAGTGGCTTTGAGGTCATTGAAAGCATGAAGAGGGACTTAACTAAAGCTGCGGCTCTAGCAGTCATGGGTAAGTGATATAGCATCTAATTCCTTCTTCATTAGTCAGGCTTAAGTCAAAGGTTAACCACCATTAACCTTAAGAAAATGACCGCTTACATGTTGATTTGATGGCAAATGGCTGATATTTTATCTACATTTTTTTATTCTAATTAAAGCTGCAGTCCGTTGTTTTTCCTCTGTCGCCATCTCTGTTCGAAATCTGCTATTGCAGTTATTCGCGGAATTATCAACTTTACGTGAGTTGTGCCTCGGCACGGCACAGCGGGGATGAATTAATATTTTTAGGAGAATGTGTGGCTGTCAGTCACCGCGTCGGTGTGGATACTGTCATTCGGAATCACAGATTATTCTTTTGGAAGTATGTCATCTGAACAAGTAACATCCACTTTTGTTCTGACCAACTAAGGGAAAGAAAAAAAGCATTGCAGTAAATCGCGCTGATTAAATCTAACAATCGCTTATCATATCACGTCAAACCATGCAACTTATACTTTGTTCTCATTGTTAATGTTAACAACATCAGCATTGCGTGACTACATTTAATGACCTTCCGATATTTGTCCTTGTTTTCGAGCTTACCGTTTTGAATCGAGCTAAGGCAAGCAGATAGTTTTGAACACTGGCTGGTTATGTACTTGCTCAAATTATTTTGGATAATTTTTAACACAAAAAAGTTATGGACTGCAGCTTTAATGTTTGAGTTTGAGAATATTGAATGAAATTACTGGACTTTGTTGCTTTGGTAACAGCACACCATGAAGAGCACATTTATAAGAACAAATAAGTGAAAGTTAAAAGTGGTAAAAGAATGTGTAAATTAGTCTCACATGGAGTGAGTCCCTCAGACCATCTGGTTGGTTATCAGCTGGCTGCTATTTATCAGTTTTATCAGAAACAAAATTATGTTTAAAAGGCACTAATTGATAGATAATTGGACTAGATAATAATTGTATATTCCCCTTATTCCATCTTTATTTTTCTGTACTTTATTTTATACATAAAAAAGTCAACTTACATTTTCAGTCATTTCTGTTCTGCTCACAGAGATTGCTGGCCCAGTATTTAAATGAGTCATGATTTACCATCCCTAAATGTCTGGGTAAAAGAACAAACTGTGGTTGGTAATGTTACATATTGGTCAGATGGTATTTTTATGTCAAAATTTACAGTACTTGATCAGAACTAGTTATGATGATATATTAGACTTTGTCGATAATCAAGTCTGACACTGTGAGTCTACAGCTACTTTGCTTCAGATTGGTAAAGACTGACAAAATAAAGGCATTTTGTCAAAAATAGATCAAATTTTGGTTTCCTGAGGAGCGTAAACATAATCTTAGAAAGTGGAGAAGTTTGATTGATTTAGCTTTATATAGACCAAGCTAATAAAGGCTGTCTTGGAAGATATCCATTTTATTCAATGCAATTTCTAATCACACACTTTACGCCTAATGTATGACTCAAATTACAACTATAAACATTGGCCAGAAGCTGTAATTCTAGGGTTTATAAAGAAGTCAGTCATGCTGGCAGCATCAGAAGGGGAGAGAGTTGCATAACTATCAAATGAAAGCAGTAAATACAGCAAAGCCTGTAATTGTGCTCTTTTACTTTTTTATATTAGACCATTTTTCTTTCTCTTTGCCTAAAGGTATTACACTCTATTGTTTTAGATGTTGTCTGACATGTTTTCTCACATTACTCTCTGTCTGTCTTTGCGGGTAGAAACTTATGCCCGTTAATTATTCATTAGCATGTCTTTATTTCCCTAAACCCCAGTTTTAACTGATTACACTGTCTGCATGCTGCAAAGGTATTAATCTTTGGAAAACCTCTATAGTCACGTTCTATTTTAGAGCAGCTATGATGAGCTGAAAAACAAATGCAATTTGTAAGAAGTGGTGACACTCTTTTAATTAAACAAAGTTTGAGTCATTATTAAATTGGGAGCAGAATGCAGGCTGCCACAAAGACTAATGGGTTACTTTCAAAGAAGTAGCACTGTACAGCAAAACAGTAAAATGATGCATTCAGTAGCCGCTATCTATCACAATTAATAGGCCTTTGTTCCATTGAGGAAATGCTTTCCATTACTTCTGCAAAAACCTATGAGTCTGTTTGGTGGACAGTCATGTTTCTCGTTTATAGCCTAGTATGACAAACTGCCAGAGATGTGTTTTTGGTATGCATGTTTTTTTTTTTTTTTTTGCACTGAACATGCTTGCTATGCCCTTTCTGGGAAGACTACAATAGGATATGAGTAGTTCCAAGTGCAACAAATGAATACAGAAATGCAGTAGATGGTTGGTTATTTTAGTAGAAAGTTTTATACTGCATCACATTTCTGATAAGATTTTCGTATTACTGACCTTCATTCATAAAAAGATGCCAATAAACAATTATTTAAAATATACTGTAAATATATAACTTTATGTTGTCTCTACATTAATTTGGATGAGTTTATACTTAAATGTCCCTGTTTGTCTGGACAGAATGTTCAAAATATCTTATTTTCATGAGCATACAAATGTTCTTATTTATTGTTCTATTTATTTTATACTATTGTACTATTGAGACAATAACAGGTTTGCAGTAATGCAAAGATGTCATTATTTAATTTTGTATAAAATTAAAAAGGATAATTTTCATTCTTGAGAACCAAGCAAGTTGACTCATGAAACCATTTGTTTATTATATCACAATCGCATATCGCTATCGCAATATTGACCTCAATAATCACAATATGACATTTTCCCCAAATCGTGCAGCCTTAAGTGGTATATATACAGTATTCACCACATACCACCGGTATTATGGATCAATTCTACAATTTTTCAAGCTGTATCACACCTCTATAAAGGAAAGACCATCTTACAGCCTGAATGGCCAGGGGCCGATTACATATGCATGCAGGTGGGCGGATGATCTCGCAGTCTCTTGAGTTGGTGTATAAGTGGGTGATGAGTGGAATTTCACTTAGAATTCCATGTTTCCCTCTTCCATGCTGAATATGAACCAGTCAAGCAATGGCATAAGATCATTTCCTTCTCTTAATGCCTTGCAGATGTACAGCATATTTACCTTACCATGCTTATGCAGTTGATTATAAGTATAAAATATAAAGTAATCACATCCTCAATGTGAATACGAAAGGAAACAAGGCGAGGAGATGAAAGAGTCATGATTGATGTTATCTTTGCAATAAGTAAAGCAGACTGGGTTCTGCATGTATACTTATATGATAAGACAGCTATACCTTCCAAGCACACAAAACACTGCTTTTCTTTCAAATACCGGCAGTCTGTGTTTTTATAATGCATGCGCCACATTGCCATGCAGGTTACCCACAGAGATCTAAAAGAATGGTATATATTAATATGCAGCATGAGAATGTCATCAGAGAACAAAGAGTCAGATTCAGCATAAAGAGGGAAAATTTGGAATACATTACTTCCCCTTCAACTCATATGCACTACAAGTAAAAAATGTGTGTAACAGCCACATACATACTTCATATATATATATATATATATATATATACACTCACCGGCCACTTTATTAGGTACACCTGTCCAACTGCTCGTTAACACTTAATTTCTAAGCAGCCAATCACATGGCGGCAACTCAGTGCATTTAGGCATGTAGACATGGTCAAGACAATCTCCTGCAGTTCAAACCGAGCATCAGTATGGGGAAGAAAGTTGATTTGAGTGACTTTGAACGTGGCATGATTGTTGGTGCCAGAAGGGCTGGTCTGAGTATTTCAGAAACTGCTAATCTACTGGGATTTTCACGCACAACCATCTCTAGGGTTTACAGAGAATGGTCCGAAAAAGAAAAAACATCCAGTGAGCGGCAGTTCTGTGGGCGGAAATGCCTTGTTGATGCCAGAGGTCAGAGGAGAATGGCCAGACTGGTTCGAGCTGATAGAAGGGCAACAGTGACTGAAATAACCACTCGTTACAACCGAGGTATGCAGCAAAGCATTTGTGAAGCCACAACACGCACAACCTTGAGGCGGATGGGCTACAACAGCAGAAGACTCCACCGGGTACCACTCATCTCCACTACAAATAGGAAAAAGAGGCTACAATTTGCAAGAGCTCACCAAAATTGAACAGTTGAAGACTGGAAAAATGTTGCCTGGTCTGATGAGTCTCGATTTCTGTTGAGACATTCAGATGTTAGAGTCAGAATTTGGCGTAAACAGAATGAGAACATGGAACCATCATGCCTTGTTACCACTGTGCAGGCTGGTGGTGGTGGTGTAATGGTGTGGGGGATGTTTTCCTGGCACACTTTAGGCCCCTTAGTGCCAATTGGGCATCGTTTAAATGCCACGGCCTACCTGAGCATTGTTTCTGACCATGTCCATCCCTTTATGGCCACCATGTACCCATCCTCTGATGGCTACTTCCACCATGTCACAAAGCTCTAATCATTTCAAATTGGTTTCTTGAACATGACAATGAGTTCACTGTACTAAAATGGCCTCCACAGTCACCAGATCTCAACCCAATAGAGCAGGGGTCACCAACCCTGCTCCTGGAGAGCTACTGTCCTGCAGATTTTAGTTCCAACCCCAATCAAACACACCTGGACCAGCTAATCAAGCTGTTCAGGGTTACTTGATAATTACATGCATGTGTGTTGGAACAGGGTTGGATCTGAAGTCTGCAGGACAGTAGCCCTCCAGGAGCAGGGTTGGTGATCCCTGTAATAGAGCATCTTTGGGATGTGGTGGAACGGGAGATTCGCATCATGGATGTGCAGCCGACAAATCTGCGGCAACTGTGTGATGCCATCATGTCAATATGGACCAAACTCCCTGAGGAATGCTTCCAGCACCTTGTTGAATCTATGCCACCAAGAATTGAGGCAGTTCTGAAGGCAAAACGGGGTCCAACCCGTTACTAGCATGGGATACCTAATAAATGGCCGGTGAGTGTATATATATATATGCAAAAGTCTTAGGCACATTAGTTTTTTCACCCAAAAAATGGTTTTAAGCCAGTTATTTATATCCTTTGCTGTAGTGTGTCAGGAGAAATATCAGTTGACATTTCCACGCATTTCTTTTTCCATTAATTGTAATAATCCAGTGATATTTTTGTATGCACAAGGAGTCTGACAACAGCTGGCATGCTCCACACGGAGATCTGATCTCACCATCATCGAGTCTGTCGGTGATTACATGAAGAAACAGAACTGAGACAGACTAAATCCAGAAGAACTGTGACAACGTCTCCAAGACGCTTGAAGAAACCTCCCTGCAAAACTACAGTTCTGTGTAAAGTTTTAGTTTTAAAGTCACTTGTGTAAAAATGCTGTAAAGTAAGGATCCTTCAAAAATAATGTCATAAATAGATTGTATTTATAAATGAACTTTTATTAACTGAATCAAATCAATATTTGGTGTGACCACCCTTTGCGTTTAAAACAGCTTTTGTCTTAAGTACACTTGCGCATAGTTTTTCAGGTAGCTTTGCAGGCAGGTTACTGGCACAGATTATAGTTATTTACTTATCTCCTCAAAATTACAGCTTGACTGTTCACAGTTTTGAAAATGAATGAAACAAACTTTTCCATTAGGCTGTATGATTTCCGTGTGATGATGGGGGATAAGATCTTCAGTCTCTATCGGCTCTATCTCCCTCCTAGTAAAAGCAACATAAATTAGGGCATTTGCCAAGGTTAACCTGTATAACATGCTATCAGTTGATGTCCCCGTAAATTGCTGTAACGGAAATGGTTTACGATTTCAGCCACCTGGTACGGTAAAATCAACCACCCTGCAGTATGTGTTGAGGGACAGGCCTTATCATTACAGAGACCTGTGCAGGGAAATATACTCGGCAGAGACAGATGATCAGGAGATCGATACAACCGTCGGCTGTTTGAAAGATGCGGCATCATTATTAAGCAAAAAAAAATCCAATGGCCGCCTTGCATCAAAGGCGTTATTAGAGCGTGAAACAGTAATTGAAGAGCATGATGACTGAAGAAATGAAAGCAATTTTCCTGACAGGATTCAGTCTTGCCACCTCCTCCTGGTAGAATCTTTAATGGGATGTGACCACTCAGGCAAGTGCAAGCTGCTGTTTAGTGGGCTGTGTGTCACCTTAAGACCTGTGCTGTTCTGTGATCAAACAGTTTAAATGGACATTACACCCAGAAGCAATCATCAATGTCTCTCACCCTGGACAGGTAAAGATTAATATTGACTGCAGTGATGACCTATGCAAGCAATCTTGAATGTCAAATACGCTACTGGCTGCTCAGGGTAGGATGTCATTTATACACAGCTGGCCTCACTACAAAAAGCAAATATCTGCTTGGAGACTCTGTGGCCTGAATGACACTAATATTTGTTTCTGGTTTATGGAGGAGACATGAATATCTTGTTGAAAAATATTTGTACTCATTGCATACATACGAAAGAGTTTAATCATGCAACTGCTCTGTTCTTAAACCAAGTGAGCTGCCTACAGAGACAGCATTTTAGGGTGAAATGTATAGATGTACAAATTCAATGCTGTATACAAGTTTAGGGTCGGTAAGATTTTTTAAATGTTTTTAAAAGAAGCCTCTAATGCCCTTCAAAGCTGCATTTATTTGATCAAAAATTAAAATGTAAAACTAATATTGAGAAATGGTATTACAATTTAAAATGTATATTTTAATAGATTTTAAAATGTAATTTATTCCTGTGATAGCAAAGCTGAATTTTTAGCATCATTATTCCAGTTTTCAGTGTCACATGATCCTTCAGAAATCATTCTAATATGCTGATTTGGTAACATTTATTATTATTATCAATGTGGAAAACGGTTTTGCTTTTTTGTGATAATTTTCTTCTCAAGATACTTAGATGAATTGAAATATGTATACAGTTTTGACCAATTTAACGCATCCTTGATGAATAAAAGTATTATTTTCTTTAAAAATCTTACCAACCCAAAACTTTTAATGTAACTTTTTTTTTTTTTTTATATCCCTATATTAAAATTCACAATGGTTCCATTAAAACATTATAGTTGCTACAATTATTGTTAATATTGTAAAATCTAAAAAATTTGTTGGAGAAAGCTTTGAAAATCTGATCCAAAGTCAATACAGTTTTATTGTAACAATCACATACTAACGGTCTCTTGATGGGAACTGTGATTAACTTGAATTTGTTGATAAATTTTTCCTCCTTTCCATTCAGTGTCATTCAGTTAATTCAGTCCTTCTTTACAAATACAAATATGTGTTTGATTTTACGGTTGCACGGCTACGACTGTCTCCTGCTCTCCTGTATTCCTGCAACAGACAGATATGGTCTAGGCTTGGAGCCAAGGACAATCTCTGAGGCCCTTTGTGGCACACTCAGCCTTACAGAGCGGAAACAACACGAGGGGCTTGCTAGCTGCAGCGCCACTGTGAGAATAGATGCACTCTGATGGCTTTGTGAATGAAGAGCCCTTGTCTTCAGCCAGGGCACGTAGCCAGGCTGCCCTGAGCTCTGCCTCATTGACTCACACTGGGAAGGGAACATGCATAATGCTCAAGTCCTATCTCTTTACTTTTCTCGCTCTCTCGCTCTATCTCTCTCTCTCCAACCACCCCCCTCGCCCACCCGTACACTGTAGCGTAGCATAGTTTTGGCACCGAAAAAGAGCACAGCACACCACCGGATTATATGCATGTGGAATAAAAAGGACAAACAAATGATAATGGCATGTGTCTCCATTGGCAGTCAGACCAACTGGTTCTATGACTTTGGTAAATAAATAATTCATCTGTTTTTCCAGGTGGCAGGCTGTGGTGGGCCGATGACGATCTGGCTCAGCTGGGGACGGTCGCCAAACGGGATGGACGTAACCCGGTGGTGCTGCGCAATAAGACCAGTGGAATGGTACACATGAAGGTCTACGACAGAGATGGTCAGAAAGGTGAGCCGTGATACAGTCAATGTTGCCTCAAAAATACTTTGACAAGTGACTGTCTTTGAAATGACTAACTGAAGGGATTTTGCATTTCTTTCCAGTGTTGACGTGCTTTGCATATATTGTCGCTTTTAGCCTGTGGGCTTTAGTTGAGTTTTAAACACGTACCATGATTTAGCTACTTGATAGTACATCCCCATTCTACAGAGCATTTCATTGGACTTTGGATCTTTGTAGTTTAATGTGAGTCATCAATGTTTTTTTTGTTTTTTAAGTCACTCAGTTTTCCTGGGAGAGAAAAATTGCTCATTTTAAATGCATATATCTGTGAAGTAAGTCTATGTTTAGGGCTACACAAGCAGTGATTAGCCTCAAAATGAACAGACATAGACTATAAGCCACAGAACACTTTATTTAACTTCATGGAGTCTTTAAGTAGCATATAAAAACAAATGTACTGAAATAAACAAGACCATACATTTTGAGCATTATACCATCTTGTTTAATTTATTTGTAAATTGCTAGCTCTAAATAAGTCAACTGGTTTCTATCAGAGATATTTCCTAAGCAGAGATATATTCAGATATTGGTTTTCCATTTTGTGAGTTATTCTGCAAATAATTCACACTAATGGCAGATCCATTAACGGCATTGCTGTGGATCCCACTAAACTGTCGACTTGAATAAGAAATGACCATTAAACGGGCTCAAATGTAAATCTATCCAGCCACCAAATTTCTCCGGCAGCAATTAGCCTCTCTATGCATAATGCGGAGCTGTCTTATAACTGTCGTAGATGTGCAAGCTGAGCTTTCTGTGAAAGTGTGTGCCAATACACAGTGGTGCAGTTTCCCTCCCCTTCACTTTCAGTTATACAATTAAGACGAGAGTAAGACTTCCAGGAAGAGTGTGAAGTCATCTTGACTTGACGGCAACACTAAAACCTTTCATCAAATATAGGAGAGATATCCCAAATTACGACCAGACCAATGTGACCGAACTTGTTAATATATTGCATTCATATAAAAGCGTAAATGACCTGCCTCAGAAACGGTCTCAAATTAGTCTTCTGCTTCAGCTTTGCTTATATGGCTCATAAGCGGGCCGATATAGAATCTGCAAGCTTTAATGGATTGCACAAAGTAAAATAAATTAAATATTTCTCCGAATACCCGAAAAGGGGGGCTTAGCACAGGGTGCCCAGAGTCAATGGAGTCAACACGGCCTAATCTCCCCTGAGGGCCCCCATTTCTAACCCCTTATTTCCTCAAGAAAAAAAAAAAAAAAAAGTTTACAAAACATTATTTTGGATCTTAAGATATGAATTGAACAAGTTAACATATTAACTTTGACATGTTGGTTTCATTCAGCGTTTTAATGATATTAAACATTATCATTATATTATTTTGACAGACATGGGGTTTGTATAATAACAATCTCTGTGAAATTGCTTTCGGAATGATATCAGAAAAGCAGTTTATATGTCAATTGGCTTTCAAATGAAAATGTTTCTCTTCAGGTTTACTGTATCGTTTAAATGTTTTTTATTTCTTTTATTGAAAGAAATTAATAGTTTTTTTTTAACAAGGATGCATTAAATTGACTAAAAGTGACAATACATACATTTATAATGTTACAAACGATGTATTTTGTACTTTCTATTCATCAGAGAATCCTATAATAATAGTAATAATAATAATGTATCACAGTTTCCACAAAAATGTCACTGGTTGAAAACAGTTCTTGAGCTTCAAATTAGCATATTAGGATAGTTTCTGAAGGATCATGTGACACTGGCGTAATAGCTGCTTAAAATTCAGCTTTTAGCATTACAGGAATAAAAGACAATTAAAATATATTGAAATAGAAAACAGTTTTCTTTTTTAAATATAATAATATTTCACAATATTTTGATCAAATAAATGCAGTCATGGTGAGCATAAGTCATATGTTCTTACCAACCCCAAACTTATGAACTGTAATGTACACATTAGCAATAATAATAAGTATAAAATAAGCCACACTGTCAACTTGTTACAGTTAGCAGGAACAAGGAGAGAGGCGGGGATCTAATCGCTAGCAGTCTTTATTCCACAACCAAACAAACGAATAGAAACTATAGAAAACGATAAACTATAGAAACTAACAAGGCTATGGGAACAAAGTAAACCACAAGAAGTAAACACTGGGAGCAATGTAAACAGAAAAATACTTTGAAATAACGAATATCAAAACCAACAAAACTCAAAACTAGTGGACATGCATCACATCTTAATAAAGATTATATATTTTCCTCCTTATACATTTTTAATAATTTGCTTTGGCTTAAGTATAATGACAATATTTAAAATCGTCATAATTTTCTCACACAATATAAATGGGTCATACAATGTCAAAAGATTGTTTGTATGAGCAATGGGTGATTCAGGATGAAAAAAGTCATAATTTTTAAACTTCACCTATCACATATCTGTGTTTAAGAAATATAAATGTTTCAATACGGTTTGGAATAGTTCTCTTGCAATAATGTAGAAGTGTTAGAGAGGGAGAAGCCCAACAACTACAGTCAGCACTCAGCAGTTGTCTCCACTCTCCACAAATAGTTTTCAAGACTTATTTTCAAGACAATTCCATCACCATGTTGTCTCCTCTCATTGCGGTCTCTCAGGTAGGAATGCCTGTCAGTTAAATAATGGTGGTTGCTCTCAGCTCTGTCTGCCCACATCTGAAAACACACGTACATGTGCCTGCACCATTGGCTACAACCTGCGCAGTGACCGTCTCTCCTGTGAAGGTAGGCTGCAGTCGTGACACGTGTCCTTGTGTTTAGCAGGAATGTCACAAATGTTTTATTCACTTTTAACAACAATTCATGTAGTTTTTGTCAGTTAGCTACTTGTTTTTTTTGTGTGTGGAAGGCGTCTAAAGAAAACTGTGTGACGTTCATTTGACCTCAATCTAACATCTCTCGCTTGCTGTTGTCTATCACAGGCTTGAGTTCTTTTCTGATGTACTCTTTTCATGAGGGGATACGTGGAATCGCTTTGGATCCCAGTGACCACGCAGAGACACTGATGCCCATCAGCGGCACCTTGTTTGCCGTTGGCGTGGACTTTCATGCAGGTACAAACACTGCACTTGCTATGATTCAGTCCTGCTATCTTCCATTCTGTTCACTAGAACCACTCTCTGAATCCTCTGTGTGTGCACAACAAAGATAAGGCATGTATTGCCTTCTCTGCATTACTTTTTTAAAATGTTGTTTGCTGTCAGATCTACAGTTTTTGTATTAGCTACACAGTCTTATACCAGATCAGAAGGGACTCTACAAGACTGCATATCACATGTTGAAGAGATAAACCACTCAGATTGGTTAAACAAGTTGATGCAAACAGTAACTCAGATAAATATTCCCTTTTGTATCTCATATGCTGAGCTAGAACCATAAGGGACAGAAAGCAGTATAGTAGATCATCTAGCAAATAAAAGTAGTGCTGAGATCACAAAGCTGAAGGTGTTGAGGGGTTGTTGTCAGACTATGCATTATTCATTCTCTGAATGAGGTTAATTTGACAGTGGTCTGATGCAAGATTATTCAGCCCGTTTCGGTGGATCATTTTGTGGTGACAAGTGGCATAAATGAAGTGAGCGTCAAGGGGGCAGTCCACATGTGATGGTACCAAATTATCATTCTAGCAGTCAATAATATGAGACATTTCCATAAACATGCAAACACGTATGCATGCATTAGCACAGACTACCTACTGTAATCATTCAAATGTGACCTGACCTTTCCTTCTCCCATAAACAAACAACTAACAAACACTGTGCTGAAAATACAGGCCATATAGCATTCCATTCAGTTTAGAGCTAATGCAAAGGATAAGTACGCTATACAGACGATGTGAGGTTACTGTTATTTATTTGTTTGTTTGTTTGTAAGATATGATGCATTTATTTGTATTATTATTATTCATATTTATAAATATGTTATATATTTTGTCATTTAATTTATTTATTTAAATTATGTAAACCTTGGAGTAAAGCATACTTCATCCTTTGTATCTGCTCTAAACTGAATAGATTGTTTATATGTATTCAAACAAATATTCAGTCTCATTAGATGGACAGGTCTTTTTTTTACACTCCGTGTGGGTTGGGAAACATGGCAGAATTGCTGACCTCAGCAGCCGGGCAATAGAGGCAGATGGTCAGAGAGTTTCTATGCAAATACTCTCGCCTACCACCAGAATCAGCGCATCTCAGGTGAAGAAAACCCCAGTCCGATTTAGCCTATGACAGCTGATTACACATGCATACCATTTGCATGTTATTAAGAGGCAGCTTGTTGGAGCATAAAACAGATGAGGGCCTTCCAGCTGGCTGTTGTCACATGTAAGAAATCCGTTAGCCGTGTAAATTCAACAATAACAGTAGGGTGCAAGTAAATAACTACTCTTGCCGCATTCGGTTGAAGGGCAAAAATGCCATTTACATTTAGAGCGTGCTTCTGTCAAAACAATCTTTTAGTCATTGCTAATCATGTTTTTGATTTGTTTGCTACACAATTTTTGTATGTCACTTTGAATGTCCCCTTGCAAAAAGCTTGTTGGCAACTGTAGTTATTGTTACTGATAAAAAGCATTAGCAATTATTATGGGATCTCTTGCAAACCTTAGAAGACGTTTCCAGGATATATCTGTCTTGTGCTTGCTTGCTTTATTTATTTATTTAAAGCTTCTGAGATGCATTCTCATACACTATTTATGTTACCAGCTTTGCTCTTAATGTAAATAAAAATGTTTTCCTTCATACAGGCAATGATACAATTTACTGGACAGACATGGGTTTAAACCGGATCTCCAGAGCCAAGAGGGATCAGACATGGAGGGAAGACATTATCACCACTGGCATCAACAGAGTGGAGGGCATCGCAGTCGATTGGATTGCTGGTTAGACACAAACATCATTATAAAAATGGAATGCTGCCATTTTTCTATCACTCTCTGTCTGTGTATAGTTTTTCAATAAATGGTATTGCTCAGCACACAATGTCAGCACTTCTCAAGATAAAATCTTTGCATTTTACCATTCAAAAGTTTAGGTTTAGTACAATTGTTTATATTTTTTTGGGAAAAAAAGTCTCTTATGCTCACCAAGGCTGCATTTATTTGATATAATAAAATACAATACAATTTCAATACAATAAAAACAGTAATATTGTGAAGTATTATTTATTTATTTATTTTTGTTTACCAGGTAACCTTTACTGGACAGACCATGGCCTCAACCTCATTGAAATTGCTCGTCTAAATGGTCTCTACCGGTCAGTTGTAATATCAGATGGGCTGGATCAGCCAAGAGCCATTGCAGTGCATCCACAGAGAGGGTACGTCATATGCCTTTGAGACAATGGATCAGATTCAGCCATGTCTGCTGTTCAGTAATATAAATCTTTAGAAAGACTTTGCAAATTACTGAGTAAATTTTAGGGAACTATAGAAGTGCATTAGACCAGTGTTAATTTTGTCAGCAAATTTTGATTTAGTTTTAGTCTTAGTCTTTTGACTAAAATGGCATTTAGTTTTAGTCATATTTTAGTCATCTGAATTGTTTTAGTTTTAGTCTAGTTTTAGTCGACGAAATACAATAACATTTTAGTCGACTAAATCTACAGTAGATTTAGTCGACTAAAATATAATGGGTTTAGTTAAATTGTAATGCGTTAATTTAGAATTTCTCTAAAATTTCCAAACCCATTTACTCCCGGAGAAAACATCTATTAACCTATTAATATGAATGATTTTTAAGTTTGAACATGCAATACAGATACAGATTTAACTGCTGTTACTTAAAAAATATCTTAAAATTAAATAAAACCACTTTTCCTAAAGTACAACACAGTCTTCTTTACAATGAATGATATATGCATTCCTTATAACTACTTGCATACATCATTCTTTATTCTTTCAAGCAGACATATTTATTTGTATGAATTCAATATAATTAATCCTTATTAAAGCTATTAACAAACAGTGAATGCTTTTCTCTTTTTCTTTTGTTGCTTGATCAAAATTAAGGACACGGACCGCATTATGTTTATTGCCACTGTCACTTTAAGACGTCGGATCATGTCCAATGACATGCGGATACAATTGCACTGATGCACATCCGATACACTCACAGTTTAAGACATAACCAGCATAGTTTACATGAATACTCTCTAAAACGGACATTTAGACATACTGTTGTGTGTATTTGTCCATTCAGACACGAAATAGAGCTCAATTCAGTAGCCTACTCGCGCGCTGTAGGTGTATTGTGCATGACTGCACGCTTCGGGTTAGGTGTGTGCGCACAGAAAACCGCACCGAATAGAACTCTTTTTTGCATCGTCACTCTTATTCAGATCTATATGTCTGCTCTACTCATTCTCCCAGACGTTCACATTTTTTAACGTTTTATGACCGCGGGGTAGATCACGTTACAGTAGCCTACAAATGTGCGCATCTATCACACACGCTCAGAACATCAGTTCTGACGGATCGCTTCCCAAATCGTCACTATCTAACATTTTCGTCTAGTTTTTATTCGTTGACGAAAATGTCAATAGATTTTCGTCATAGTCTTTGTCATTCAAAACTAGGTTTTATTTAGTTATCGTCTCGTTTTCGTCTGTGAAAAAATGTCGTTGACGAATAATTTTCGTCGTTATTTTCGTCAACGAAATTAACACTGCATTAGACCATATAATACAATGAGCTCTTGAGAAATGAAAATGCAGGTGATTTTTGACCTTTGAAGGTCAAATACATATTGTGATCTGCCTAAGACTGTTTTGCTGACAAATTGGCTTTAAAATGTCTTGGCTATCACCAATGAACCAAATGAAGAATTTAAAACGAGCAGAAATGCATCTCCATTTAGTCACAGGCCCATTTTGTAGTCCATTATGGTATTCTTTTAGTAATTGGGATCAAAATCTATGGTCTCCATGCTAGTTTTTTTTCTGTTTGCCTTGATTTTGTTCTTCACACCCTACAATCAGAATCACACACTATGAAGACAAGTTTTAGACATATGAGCGTGTTAACCCATCTACCATATATCTGCTGACAGCAGACAGCATCAGGAGTGGGATCCTCTAAATCCCAGACATCCAAAAAAAGAGCCTCCCATTCAAGCCTAAGGCTATAAAAGCTGTCTTTTTCTTTCCCAGTTGAGTCAAACTTTGAATGACATTTCCTTGGTGGTGTAACAACATTTATACTCTTTAAAGGAGTAGTTCACCCAAAAATGAAAATTCTGACATCTTTTACTCACCATCCTGTCGTTTCAAACCCATACAGCTTACTTTCTGTCAGCACAAAAGTAGAAATTCTGTGCTGGTTGCTCTTTTACTTTTTTTCATGTATCCTTTAGATAAAAGTGTCTGCTAAATGATTAAATGTAAAAGTAATTCTATAGTGAATGGGGAAGCTTTCAAGATTCAGAGAGGATGCAAACAGTATCATAAAAGTATAATTACTACTCAATGTTAACGGCTACAACTAAATCATTGAGAACCATATCAGACAGATTTGTGAAGTTTTAAGAATAAAATCAAACAGTTCACAATGATTCCTACTTCTCTAATGAGCATGCCAAGTTGTTGTAAAGCTGATGTCAATATATATTTAGTAATAAACTATTGTGTCTCTCAAAACATTGTCGTAAGGTTTCTGAAGTCTTGCATTAAAATGATTTATTGAAAACATTCAGTTCAAAATAATGACCACTTGGACTACTTTATGATACTTTTGCATCCTTTTTTTAGATTGGAGTCTTCAGAATTTTGTAGGAAAATCGTATGTGTTTGGAATGACATTAAAGGGATAGGTCACCAAAAAATGAAAAGTTGCTGTTAATTTACTCAAATTCAGGCCATCCAAGCTGTTAGTGGCTTCCCCCCCCCCCCCCCCCCCCCCCCCCCAGGAAAACAGTAAAGAATATTTTTAGCTAAAACTGTGGTCCTCTGTGATTCATATAATGGAAGTCAATGGGTGCTATTACTGTGAGATAAAAAAAAAACACATGCAGACAAAACAAAATTAGTACCTGCGGCTCATGATGATACATTAAGGTCTTAAGAAGCGAAACGATCGGTCTATGCCAGAAACTGAACATTATTTACAAAATTTTTACCTCTAATCCACAGCCTTGGCAAACGGTCCTGAGCACGTTGAGCGCGTTCACAACAGTCTGCAGCGTGAGCTTCTTGTCGCATAATGACGTATGTGCGGGAGTGACCTCACACTTTGTTTGTTTACTACAGAGAGGGAGGGCTCGTGTTCACCAACAGTAGGAACGTCTAATGCTGTATGAAAGTACCGCTCATCACAATGCCTGATGATTTTGATGTAACACTAGACAACGTGGAATTTTTTGCACAACCATACTTGTTTATACCAGAATACGCTGATCAAGAACTGCGAGAGATCAAGGAAGCAGCGGCAGGGGAACGTCATCAAGCCTCGGGGAGACAGAGGTCTCTTGAAACGTGGTGGTGTTCTTGTTCTAAGTGTCATGCGATGACAACAGAAGGAGAGAGCCTCTGTTGTCACGAATGGAACATTGCAATGCCACAACTCGAAGAAATCGTTGAGGCAGCTGCCTGACTGAAGATCCCAGCTTTTCTCCATTGCTGAGCCCCAGCTTTTTGCACATAGTCTTTAGCTTGCCATGTGTAAACTGCAGGAGACACTTTGTCTAGTGTTACATCGAGATAATAATTTAAATCATGAAGTTGTGAAGACTGGTACTCTTAAACAGCTTTATCCATTTGTACTGCTGGTGAACACACGGCCTCCCTCAAAAAACAGCGTCAGCTCACATGTGAGGTCACTCCCGCGCATACGTCATTATGCGACAGAAACCCATTGACTTCCATTATATGAGTCACAGAGGAACACAGTTTCTTCTAAAAATTCTTCTTTACTGTTCTACTCAAGAAAAAAAGTCACCTACATCTTGGATGGTCTGAGGGTGAGTAAATTAACAGCAAATTTTCATTTTTGGGTGAACTATCCCTTTAAAGTGAATAAATGATGACGGAATTGTCATTTTTGGCTGAACTGTTCCTTTAAGGTCTTTAATTGTTAAAATGGTCATCCGGATCAGATTTTTCCAATTAACAGTTACTTATTCTGGACCGAGTGGGGGAAAAATCCTTGCATAGGTCGTGCACGACTGGACGGGTCTGACCAAGTGACCCTGGTCAGTTCTGGCATTGCCTGGCCGAATGGAATCACCATTGACTACGAGGTAGGGTGACATGATTCTACTTCCTGATGCTCCACTCACTCTCTCTTCTTCTGAGGCTGATAAAATAGAGCTGCTCAAAGGGAGAGGTGCTCATTTTCAAATTGCTTTCTAGGAAAATAGATTATACTGGAGCGATGCCCGGACCGACAAGATAGAAAGGATCAACCTTGAAACCGGGGAGGGCCGAGAGATTGTACTGTCAGCCTCCAATGTGGACCTGTTCTCCGTGGCTGTGTTCGGGGCTTACATCTACTGGTCTGACAGGTAATTTATTATTTTACTAAGTGCTACACTCTCTAAAGTGGCCCACGGAGCCAGATGCTCCAGTCTCAACGGATTAACCCCTTCCGAGCAAGGTTATTACGAGGCCTGCCGTATGTTTATGTCATCACCCAGGCAGCCTCCGTTGGTCTTATGTAAATAGGATGTACCGCAAGTCATCGCCAAGGTGACGTTTTCTCGGCTTTGCCGCTAAAGCAGCTTTTCTGTTTGTTTTAATGAGTCCTGCTGCTTTTAATTAAAAAAAGTGCCATCATTACGCCAATGTCAGACTCTCTCTCTCTCTGCGCCATCCATGGCAGAGCCCACGCCAACGGATCAATCCGGCGCGGATTCAAGAGCGATGCCAACGACGCCGTGACGATGAGAAGTGGTCTTGGCGTCAACCTGAAGGACGTGAAAGTGTTTAACAGAGGCCGGGAGAAAGGTTGAGGTTTCAACTTAATGAGTTTTTTTTATTATGCCACATATGTTTTCTTGAAACAGAACAAGATTTATTCTGATTATCGCAGTGTGCATCCAGTGACGTTTGTCTATGCTTTTGCATGCAGGCACCAACCCGTGTGCGAGGAGCAATGGAGGTTGTCAACAGCTGTGTTTTCACCTGGGCAGTGGAAGAAGGACCTGCTCCTGTGCCCATGGGTACTTAGCCGAAGATGGCTTTGCTTGCCAAAGATATGAGGGCTATCTTCTCTACTCAGAAAGGACCATCTTGAAGAGCATCCACCTATCTGACGAGAGTGATCTTAACTCCCCTCTCCAACCTTTTGAGAACCCAGATTACTTCAAGAACGTCATCGCTCTGGCGTTCGATTATCGGCAACAGAGCTCACACCACAACCGCATATTCTTCAGCGACATCCATTTTGGGAATATTCAGATGATCAATGATGACTGGTCAGGAAGACAAGTCATAGTAGACAGTAAGTCTAGTTGGTTTTATTGTACATGCTTGCAGAAATGGTTATGAAGGGGTGTTTGGAAAGTCCTGCTAATTGCTTCTTAGTTTGGGTTTTGTGCTAGCATTTTGATGATCACGAAAGATGTTGCTTCCACAGATTTGGGCATTTGTTTTTGGTCCTGTCGTCGTCCTGATGCAGACTCATTGCAGTGGCCCACATGTTGTTTAATGTTCTGCCGCTAGAACCATTCCAGCCTCTTAGCAGCCATTTGTGAAAGGCCATTTGTTGGAAAGCGTAAGTGGCACTGCCTGTGATGTACAGCAAGGCCTCCATGCATCCAGCATCTAGTAAAAGTGTTGTAATAGCTAACTCCATTTTTCCACAACTAAGTGGGACCAATTTAACTGTCAAAAAAGATGTTTAAAACACTGCATCTTTTTCCATGATGGATTCTTGATGGATTAAAATCGCTTGTCTCATTTCCACCGTCCTCAAACTGTAACAGAAATATGAATGGAACCGGGGTGATATTTTTCAAGATCCTGCTTGTCACTGCTGTTGGAAAGTTCAGAATATGGTTATTGATTTCCTCATGTACGCTATATACGGCAGACATTTCAGCCGCGATCGATATCCACGTCTGATGGTGGCCCACAATGAAAACCTAATATGCCTAATGACTGTGTATTGTCCATTTACAATGTAATGAGACAATCTTGGCAGTTTTTTTTTTTTTTTTTTTTACAACAAAAAACTCATGTACTACTTATTATAGCTTGTTCACTTCGTAATTTCTTTTTCAGAACGCATGCAAACATAATTAAGTTCAAATGGAAAATAAGAAGAATGTAAATGTAATACGTAAATGTACACCAGAAATTCTTGAATGAAATTCTTCATGATTGATAACAGAAATTCAGGGGATGTTCTTAAAGAAATAATTCACCCAAAAATTGTATTTGTCACAATTTACTTTTATGGTATGCTTCTTTTTTTAAAACTTATAATCTTCAGTCCTCAGAAAGAAAGGTAAATATAGCTTTAGAACAAAACAATTTGAGTATTTTTTTCTTATTTTTTCCCCTTTGTTTTCTTTTTCTTTTCTTTTTTTGGATGAACTATCTAAATGCAGTTTCTTTGTCCCATGTAAACTAAAGGCCTTTTTGGTATTTAGTAACCCAGCTGATTTGACTTTGCTGAAGTTAATGGGATGCAGATATACTTAGAAAGCCTCTGTTCTGCATGATTAGTGCTTCTATCCACTTACAGTACTCTCTGAATTCTCTTTTAATTAACCTCATTGCTCCTTGGGTATTAGACCTTTTCATATTTCATTTTTACTTAATTTGCTATCTCTATCCTCTTGGGGATAATAAAAGGGGTTTTGTTCTGATTCCCTCTTGCCTTTATTTAGCGTATATGACAAAGTATAATTTACAGCAAATAGAATCACTGCATCTTTTTTTTTTTTTTTTTTACAATTTCAGTATTACAGCTAAAACTAAATTGCTGTTGAATACACTACTTTTTTACAGTTAGTTTAATACAAAATGCATTATTAAAGGTGGGGTATGTGATTTGGAAAACGACCGGCAGATTTTGAAAATATACAATTCAAATGGTCCTACCTTCTTTCCTCCAACGCCGGCTCTGACTCCACCCATTCGAAGAACATGGACGCGCAATCATGCACGAGCGAAAACTCAGATGCGCGAGAGATTGTAATGACGATTTACTACTAATCATGGAACCGGCTTTACTGACGAGATGCGCATGCGTCACAAACTTTGAGTATGCGCACGACGGGGGTCACGCGCGCTGGGGGGAGGGGGGTGTGGTACAACCGTTTGATTGACGGACTTACTGTCCAATGATTCTGGTGGTCTTGGAAATGATTGGCTGGAGTTTTTCGAGTCCTGCCCGTTCCACAGATGATTCAATTGCTTAATTTTCATTTCAGTGCTTCTAACTCAGTGGCTGTAAGTGGGTTAGGAATAGGATTTCAAGTTATTTTGAAAAAATGTACAAAAAAGAGAATCACATACCCCACCTTTAATATCTAAAATTAACTAATTAAATAAAATAATGGCATGCACATCTTTCAAGTGATTACTTTAGCATAAAATGCACATTACATTAAAACTGATTTGACTGAGAAGTAGGTCTGTGATTAAAATTAGCTGTACATTTTTTTTCAAGACCTAATGCACAGATTAAATATTTTGATGAATATGTAGAGCATTGAGATGTTTTTGAACGAGACGTGCATTTGACCATTCACCTGAACTTTTCATACCGCTACCACACTGTAACGTTCACAGAGATATCCTCCACCTCTATCCATTTTGAGCGTAAGTACCGCAGCCAGAGAGAGTGAGAGAGTGATGTTGACTACAGGTTGAAATGAGCCTGCTCTTTTGATGGCGTCTCCACACTTGAGCTCACTTACTTTTCCAGAGATGAAAGCCAATCCCAGCCACCTCGACTACATGCACACTCAGAAATACATACAAACACTCATGCACACTCTGCGTTCTGTCACCGGGAGAGGGCGAATACGTTAATAATCCGTATTTCCCTAATTAAGTCATACATCCCATGTTAATTACTCCCTGGCCTCTCTAACAGTTTCTGCAAAGGCAAGCTGTCAGGCACTTTTTATTGTGAATGATTAATTAGTGATGGATTTCTGCAGACTGTTAATAAAGTAGTATCTAAGATTTTTCAAAGTGTGGCATTTTTAGCTACAGTCTCAGTTAAACACAATTGCTATTTAACTGATGAAGTTTTAGACATGACAGCAGACAAAACCTTACAGTTTTATATAATGCTTAGTGAGATGTCACTTTGATTTATTATGGTTTTCTGAGTGAACTCACTCACTGTGTGATTTCAGTATCAAAAAGAAAACCAACATTACCAGTGTGTGTGTGTGAACACCATTGCAATGTTTTTTGTTATATTTTTCATTCAAAAATATAACATTCATTCATTACCATGGTATATCAAACAGTACGATGTTTGACAGTACGATGTTAATCATAATAGTAAAATAATTGTAAAAAATTATTAAACAGCTATGAATACAAAAAAAAGTTGAAAGTATTAGCACAAACAAACACGCAATTTAACAAAAAATGTACATCAAAGAGAACATACTATTACATCACCTTTCCATGTGACTGGTTTCAATATGTCATTAGCCAGTGGGAAAGAAGCATGGTCAAACTAGTTTGTTTTCCTCTCCAGATGTGGGTTCGGTTGAGGGCTTGGCTTATCACAGAGCATGGGACACGATTTACTGGACTAGCTCCACCACCTCAAGCATCAGCAGATACACAGTAGACCAGAGCCGACAAGGAGCCTTCACCAGGCAAGCTGTTGTCACCATGTCTGAGGATGACCATCCCCATGTCTTGGCCCTGGATGAATGTCAAAAGTACGTCTCATAATTTCAGATGAGAGTTTGAGCTTGTTGTCATGTGCATTGAAATGCTTATTTGCTCTTAAAAAAACACCCCAAATGCACCATCATTGGTCATGTGACATGCGAGAACCAATGAAGTTTGGTGTGCAAATGGTGCTGTTTTTCTGCTCCGGCAGAGGGAAAGATTCCATTCACTATAGGCTAGACAAAATGGATACATTCACTCGCTTGACAGAGGAACCTTTGTCGACACATAATGTGAAACAAAATTGATTTTTATGTCAGGAGGAGGCATATTGACTTTTAAAATTGAGAGCAAATTGATTCATCACACACAGGAAAACTGACATATATGGAATGTCAATCAGTCAAGAAGGAAAACATTTTAATTAGTTTGACCTCTTCCGATGAGCCAAGCACCGTGTGAAATTTGTTGTGGATGGAACATTTTTATTCCTGACCGAGCAAAGTAGCAAGTCTCCGGACATAATGGATCGTATATGCACTTAAATATCCACTCTAAAAGAACCATTTGAGACTGATGAACAGCATTGATATTCAGAAAGATGTGCCGACCCTGAGTTCACTGACTACATTAAACCCTCAACCTTGGAGAGAATATGCTTACTTGGTTATCTGGCACTTTTTCAAATGGACTACAGACTGCTGTTAATTAGAATCTAACCTGAAATGATTAATTGGCATAGAATGTCAGCATGTATCACTAATTTTCAATTAGTCCATGGAATTAGACTGTGAAAGGAATTTTTTAAGAGGAAATGTCAAACAGGCCCTGAGGCCTTTCTGTCCACTACAATTTGTGAAGTCGTGATATTCCCCAGCCCCATAGAGCGGGTTTAAAAATACAGACAGACAACAGTATTGAATAATTTTTCTTTAGTGCCTTCTGTAAAATCGCATCTCTTCCTCTCATTTTCTGTCGTGTGTGTTTTTTAGCCTCATGTTTTGGACCAATTGGAACGAGCAGCGCCCCAGTATCATGCGCTCCACTCTTGCAGGGAATAACATGAAAGTCATCATTAGCACAGATGTATTCACTCCTAACGGACTCACAATTGACCATAATTCAGAAAAGCTATATTTCTCTGACGGCAGCCTGGGCAAAATTGAACGCTGTGAATATGACGGCTCCCACAGACATGTAAGTATGACTCTTTCTCTGTTTCGTGGTGTTTCGGAGACTTTTCAAGGAAATGATTATGATTTTTTTTTAAGAGTCATTTTCCTGTCAAGATACATTCTTTTTGTAGCACTTTACAGTAAGGTTAAATTAATTCATTCATTAACATGTAATAATGCATTAGGAATCATATACTAACAATAAACAATATCTACTGCATTTATTAATCTAGATTTATGTTAATTTCTCAAATATAATTTTACATTATTAATATTTGTATACTTTTTTTTTAATTAGCAATGAACTATAATATTTTTTATAAATTAACATTTAAAGCTGCAGTCCGTAGCTTTTTTGGGGTTTAAAATTATCCAAAATACATATTTGAGAAAATACATAACCAGCCAGTGTTCAAAACTATCTGCTTGCCTTAGCTCGATTCAAAACGGTAAGCTTATAATAATGTTTTTAATCCCAGTGATACTGGTGGATTTCCACGGGATATGCGAGCATGTCTTTGCGTCATTACGTCACATCTGTACACATAAAGAAGGAGTCTCGGCTAGTATAAGCTATATTGCGTGTGAGGATGTTGGAGGTGGAGATTTATAGCCTATTCTCACAGCACTTGATATAATTAAACTTATCAATTTGATGGCGGATCCAGAAAGGTTCAAACGACAATCACCAGTGACAACTAGAGATTCACCCGTTCAGACTTCGTTCGGACTTCGGAGTGGCTACAGAAAAAAAGAGACTGCAACCGATCCCATGCGAAAACAAGGATACATATCGGAAGGACATTACATGTAGTCACGCAATGCTGACGTTGTTAACATTAACAATTTGAGAACAAAGTATAATTTGCACGGTTTTGCGTGATATGATAAGCGATTTTTAGATTTAATCAGCGCGATTTACTGCAATGTCAGAACCAGAACAAAAGTGGATGTTACTTACTTGTTCAGATGACATTTTCCGGTGAAAATTCTTATGTTGGTCATACTTCCAAAAAGAATAATCTATGATTCTGAATGCCAGTATCCACACCGGCACGGTGACTGACAGCCTCACACTCTCCTCAAACATTGTGTTCATCCGCGCTGTGCCGTGTCGAGGCACAACTCACGTAAAGTTGATAATTTCGCGAATGAATGCAATTGCAGATTTCGAACAGAGATGGCGACAAAGAGGAAAAACTACGGACTGCAGCTTTAACCTAAATTATTAATGCTGTAAAAAATTGTTGTGCAACTAATGTTAAAGGGTTAGTTCGCCCATTTAAGACATGAAGTTGTATGCAATCCTTACCAGCACTATAGTGCATACACACTGACCCACTCTGTAGTCACCTCCCTGGTCAGAGTTCTGGCCGCTGGAAGTTTTTCAATAAAGTACTCCCGGTTATTTTCCGGGGCCATAAAACTGTGCGTTTTTACGTGAAAAAATGATTTGCGTTTCAAAGCTTGATTAATTTACCACACAAAAAACACGCCGGTCAAAATTCATACCTCAGTTTTAATCTGCACTATTTTCTATCCATTTCTATCAATCCGCGCGGCTGTCAACGTCAACAGTGCGCACGTTCCGATCAGCTGTTGATAGTGCGACTCGCTGACAACATGTCTGACTGCGAAACTTGGAAACTTCTGATGATGAAACCAATTTTAGCACAATGTCAGACGGATCAGATGATTAAAGTAATTTTACCACAACGACAATGTTATTGATTGCAACACAAAACCTCAATTGTGTGTGTGTTCAATCAAATAGTTTTCTCAGCAAATTGTACCAATATCCCTATATACTGTTTTTATATTAGACATCTTTTCACGTGTTTTATAATGGAGTCTAAACATCAGCTTGTTTACCGTACAGTTTAGACATGGGATAATAAAGTTAGTAAATAGAGCTTACCCGTGTTACTGGTACAGCAAAACTCTTTAATTTTCCTTTTCCTCCCGGTTGGGGATGTAATCGTCTTCGCTGAAGTGAGCACTACGCACACGAAAATCCTTTATTCTGGATATTTTAGCTCCCGCAGAGTAGCCGATGGCAACCAGCCAACAACAAGCGCTTGCACCCCCTGCTGGTGAGATCGACTAACAGCAGATGGAGATTATGCTCGGTAAGCTGTCTCTAGTTATATTCGAAACAGGAAAACGATGGAATCTGAACTTTGATCCCGGCACATCCTTGTGTTCACAGCCTGGGAATTTACAAGTTCGCACTTTAAATTGTTAATTTAATACTTTTTACGTCGTTGTCAATCGATTGTGTAAACACTACAGCAGATCGGAACGTGCGCACTGTTGACGTTGACAGCAGCAGCGCGGATTGATAGAAATGGATAGAAAATAGTGCCGATTAAAACTGAGGTATGAATTTTGACCGGCGTGTTTTTTGTGTGGTAAATTAATCAAGCTTTGAAACGCAAATCATTTTTTCACGTAAAAACGCACAGTTTTGTGGCCCCGGAAAATAACCGGGAGTACTTTATTGAAAAACTTCCAGCGGCCAGAACTCTGACCAGGGAGGTGACTACAGAGTGGGTCAGTGTGTATGCACTATAGTGCTGGTAAGGATTGCATACAACTTCATGTCTTAAATGGGCGAACTAACCCTTTAACAAATTGAACCTTACTGTCAAGTGTTTCCACAAACCTAATTAAATTAATTACATTATATGCTAATGAATTAATCAATATAATCACAATTAATTGCATATAAATATTTGTTGAGAAAAAAAAACAAATGAAGATGATTCAAAGATGTCATTCTATTATTTATTTTTAAATAATGAATCATGTTAAATTAATTCTAGAGGGTTTCCAGTTCTAGTTCATTCTTTGTTTATGAATATTTATTTATTTATTTTTATAGTTGTTGTTTAATTAAGTGCTTTTGATTAGTGGAAATAACAACCACCAGTTGAAGCAATTCCTACTCATTTTCGAAAACTTAAACCTCAATTGGGTTTTGTGTCCGGTCACTACGTCTACATGATAATGACTTGATGACCACTCAAAGGTCAGCCAACCCCCTAGAGTTATTAGTGTGTGTTGACCCTTCACAAGATTAGTTTAATTGTAACGAATTATTCACTTTAAAGAAACATGACAAAGAGTTCATTAGAGTTCCTCAACCTCACAAACTAAGCGCATTGATGGTAATGAAAGCTTATTTTGAGACTCCTGCTGGGCCGTCCTCTCAACCAGCCAATTAAACTGTGAAGAATTAAGCAAAACTAAATCAACATGGCTTTTGGCAAACTGCCTTACAGTTGGAATCTCCCAACTGGTTGTAGTGAGGGGGATTGCGCGGTAAGTCGAAGCTTAACGCTACGCATGGTTAGACTTTCTCTGATGAAACACAGTCTGTCACAGTCTGTGTGGTGCCATCATTTACATCATATCCACACAGAGAGGACTATTATTATAGATGTTCATTTTCTGTAATGCCCATCAGAACTGAAAGCAAATGCATGTGGCTATAGTTGTTAGCCCAAAACTCTATTTGACATCTATTTGATCAGATAAACAGAGATAATTAGTGCTGGAGCAGAACGCTTGCACCCCTAAATTTAATTCTGAATCAATATGCTCCATCAAAAAACCATCTGGCGGGCTCCTCTAGAAAACCATCCCCCTTCCCCCTTCGGATCTCCAGTTGTTGTTTGCTCAAGCTGGGCTCTCTTAATCAACACCTGTCCTATTTTTCCCACCATGGTGGCAGGGCTAATGTGATCACGGCTACGAGCGTGTTCCTGTTAATGCTTGGGTCTCCAGAGCTGTGGGACATCCTCCCGCCCCACAGCCCGGAAACTCCCAGAAGGAGTCGTGTGATGTATATCCGTGTCCGTCACCATGACACCTGCATTAACACTCTCAGGATCTGGGCTAAACTGGCTGCTGGGGGATTATTTAAAGCACGTGTCCTCTGCCTACACATTAGTTTTGGTCCCCTCTAAGAGACTTTCCAGTGGTCATCAGAGTCTGTTTTGTCTCTTGTTTTTAAGTATAAGCCAATGATTTGATTTGAGCCTTGTGTAAGATGCATTTCTTTATAGAACCTTTTTTTTTTGAATGGCTGATAATAATGGTGAATATTTTGACAGCAGAATGGTTGAAGTTTTAGGGATGCACAATATGTCAGTGTCATACCATATTAAAGATTTATTTTTACTTATTCTATCTGTCCATAATTGATATATAATCGTGCATGATCATTTTCTCTGGTTTTACATTTAGATTACCTTTGTGATCATCTAACGCTCATTTCATAATATTGATTATTATTTGTAATATTATTTTTTTATTCAACAATATTAAATGTAATCTTTAAGAAGTCTCGAAATAAATATAATTTTTGTATAATGTAAATTCACTTTGTTTGAAACATTTGATTTAATTTTTTCAGTGTCTTAATTTTAATTTATTTAGAAAAGCATTGCATAGCATTTTAATGTCAGCCCTAATATGAAATATGCCCACATAATAGACTTCTTTCAGACACAATAATAAATAGCATTATAAATATAAAACCTGTAGCAATTTTCTCTTTAAGTGACCCTCTGTATTTGTTTTTAGGTGATTGTTAGGTCGGGACCTGGCACATTTTTTGGACTTGCTATCCATGGAAACTACATTTTTTGGTCTGATTGGACTCGGCGGGCTGTGCTACGAACCAACAAGTTCACCGGAGGAGACACTAAAGTTCTTAGAGCTGATATTCCCCACCAGCCAATGGGAATTATAGCAGTTGCCAAAGACACTAATAGCTGTAAGTATTCCAAAATAAATAATTGGGCACTCAAAGTGCCCTCTGAAACTTTTCATATCTGTTTCGTGCTTTGGATTCACAGCTGAGCTTTTGCTGGTGGAGGCTCTTTTTCATTTCTAAGTAATAGTAGGGATGATAAATTAGAATGGACTTATTTAGTAACCAAGCAAACTAAATTAGAGACATAATTAATTTTAAAACGTATCCTCGGTTCTCTGAACTGTCGCAAATGTGAAAAGTAGGACATTAAGAAATGGGTTTAAGAGACTCCCGACGGTTTGTGTTTGTGAGCCTGCTGTGAGGGGTTTTCTCCTCTCATTTGTTTGATCACACCATATATGATTGCAGTTGTCTGCCCCTAACCATTTTTACCTAGTGAATGTTACCAGTCAGCACCTCCAGAGAGAGATGTGTGTTCATTCGAAGACAGATTTGAGGATAACTGCTATTTTGATCAGCAATGTGATCTTTCCTATCCTGTATTTTCATCTGACACTATGCCAAGTTAACACACCACCTTTGATTTTTGAGCCTCATTTCCATGTTCACGCTGAGTCATAGCGCAATGAATTCGAGATTCTGAAGGCTCTTCATAGGTGTGCTTCGTACAGCTCCCAGAGCTTCTGGATTCATTCCATTTTCTGACAGTCTGCACATTCCTTTAAAACTACTTTGATCAATCTGATTGAATGGACTGCCGGTGAAAATACTTCTATTTAAATTTTTGCATTAAAAAATTATACTACTTTCATAATAATTTGAGTGTAAATTGCAGAATGTCTTAGTATTTGGTTTGTCCTTTTGCTCTAATGACAGCAGCACTCAAACTTCATGAACTGAACACCTGTTCTTCAGCATGATTTGAGAATGATTCTTCTTGTTGTAATGGAAGCAAGAACATTTGATGTCTGTACAAAGGGAGTCACACGATCGATTTCACAAATTTGCTTATTTAATTGTAGTCCTGAATTTAGCACTTATTTAAATATAGCAGATTCTGAAATAGTTATAATCAATTTAATGTTTTTTTTAATTATTCATTTGATATTTTGTTTGTTTTAAATAGTTTCAGAATCCTCAAACGTTTTGTATTGTCATGTTTAATTGGACTTTAAATCCCTTATTTCCAATATGTTCACAAACTTTTGGACGCCACACTTTTAAAAAGTAATTTCCAAAGCCTAACAAAGGAAAACAGTACCGTTTTCTTTTTCCGTTTATGAGATTACACTTATGTTTTAACATTTTCAACAACTTTTTTGTTTTGCTTAGAAATTGCACTTTTTGTCAGAACTCCAGGGTATTCAGTGAATAAGCCCCTGATGGTACCACATTTGTCGGCGTGCTTTAATAGTCAGCTCTTTTAAAAGAAAGCAAACCTGTTTTTAGCTCAAAGTTTTATGGATTGCTCACTTCAAAGACTTTGGAATGACTTTTCTCTGGGTCATTGTTTGTTTGTTGTTTAATATTGTTATTTAGGCTTGTTTTTTTAACTCCGAACACTGTTGTGATGGTACGTGATGTTACCTTGTCCCTCTGTTTCAGGTGAGCTATCTCCATGCAGGGTTCTGAATGGTGGTTGTGGTGACCTGTGTCTCCTTACTCCAGATGGCACAGTCAACTGCAGCTGCCGAGGAGAGCGCATCCTGCTCGATGACAACAGATGTGTGTGTAAGTTTCGTCTCCACAGTGCCATGCCTCGCTCAGACTGTCAGGAAATATGAGACCCTCCGTCTCGGAAAGATGTGAAATTACTTTTCTTTAGCTATTGCAGCATTTATCCTGTGTTTAAGCAAACATCATAATGGCTATTGCTAATCTATTGTAGAATTAGGGATTTGAACTTTTCCCATACCTTTTTTACTACGGACATGAATGATACCTCAAATCTTACGACTTGTCGAGTAGAGGTACATTTTGTTCTATCTATTATTTATTCAAAATTGTATTAAAAGTGAAATAAAAATACAATTTGACTTGAATATTTCATTTCTATGATGATATATTTATTGGCTGATATATCGGTGCATCCCTAACATATATATATATAGGCTGTATATGTGTGTGTGTATGTCAAGTCAAGTCAAGTCACCTTTATTTATATAGCGCTTTTTACAATACAGATTGTATCAAAGCAACTTCACAGTGATAACATGAAAATAATACAACAAAGTTTGTTTCTAAAAGAAAATTGCGTCAACGTCCACCTTAAGTAAGGCAGATCAATAATATTATTGAATATTAAATGTCCCCAACTAAGGGGTATAAACATATATAGGCTATTTATATATATATCGCCTATATATATGTTAGGGATGCACCAATATATTGACCAATAATTGGTATCGCCATAATGAATACACCACGAGTCATCAAACTTAAAATGGTCTACACATTTTTAAAACCATTTGAAACCAACAAGGATACAAAGAGTACATTTATAAGAACTTTATACATGTTGTTGACTTTTTTTGCAGCCTTATGATTTTCACCCTAATAATGAAAAAAATTTTTTTAGAAAGAAACCTTGTAACCCACAACACTATTTTGAAAGCAACTTTTGCATCATTCATTTTTCTTCAGAAAGTCTAAAAATCTAGTACAGTAAGTGTGCAATTTCACCAAATGATGATGCAATTTACAAAAAATAACCCACAAAAAAAGAAACTGTATTTATTAGCCACACAATTAATTTTGTTTAGCTTAGGTTAGTTTTGTTTGCTACATTGGTTAACATCATTATCATGTTATTCTCTTTTATAGCCAAAACGTCCTCTTGCAACATCCACACTGAGTTTGAGTGTGGAAACGGGGAATGTATAGACTACCAGCTAACATGTGATGGAATTGCCCACTGCAAAGACAAGTCAGATGAGAAAATGCAATATTGTGGTAAGTAGCCGATCACAACACTTTGCCATATGTACTCTCCGCTCTCACATCATGATAGCAGTAAGAACGCAGAATTGGTTTAAGGTGGCAGTTCCATTCCCTGAGGCTTCTACCTAATAAAATGAGCCGCTACTCCTTACTGCTTTCAACCAGAGGAGCAAATGGGAATAAGCTCAGAGCAACAGAAAGAGTAAATAAGAGAAAGGATGTGAAGCTTTTTTTTGCCCTGTTGTGAAAATGGCTGTGCCTTTGCTTTCCGTATCGCTAGACAACAGGAGCTGCCGAAAGGGTCACCGTCCTTGCTACAACAGGCGTTGTGTGGCTAACAGTCGCTTTTGTGATGGAGTCGACGACTGTGGGGACAACTCAGATGAGGCATTTTGTAACAGTGGGTATCCAGTGTGTGAATTTTTTTATTGTGAAATTTTGCATATAAATTTCACTTAAAGAAGTCATTTATTTTTGCAGTCTATAAAAGAAAATAGGCAGCAAAAAATATATTGTGCCGCTAGTAGGTTTATTTCGGACCTTGTTAGACCACAAAAATGACACCCAATTTCCAAGCTGTGAAAGCATTTCACAAGTCATTTTCTTTGGAGCTGTCTGGAAGACCCTGTTATCATCAGCGAATTGCGGTGCATATCATACAAATATCTGCGCACAATATTTCATTCATTTAAGCGCATGTCCAGGTGCTTTAGTCTCTCCGCTCTGTGTAAATGAAGTGTTTCTGTTCCAGATGTCACATGTGCTGCGTCTGAGTCATCCTGTCAAGATGGAACTTGCATACCAATATCCTCCTGGTGCAACCAGGTCATCGACTGCGCTGATGCCTCGGATGAAAAGAACTGCAGTAAGGCAGCGTTGCCCATGTTGCAAAGCAGCACGCGTTATCTTTATCCTACCATGATAATCATTATTTTGACGTATCAGATTATTATAGACTACAAATGTAGTGCATTCCTAGATTGAACTAAATTCAGCCATCATTTAGTTGCCCTCGTGTCGTTCAAAACCTGTATGACTTTCTTTCCTCAGTGGAACAGAAAAGGCACATTTTTAGATTCAGTTTTAGTTCCAAGAATCTCCTGTCCGCTCTTTCCCATTTAATGGAAGTGAAAGGGGACAAAATGACAAAAAGCACCATGAAGGCATTCTAGAAGCAATCTGTTGGACTTTTGTGTTATAAGTCTTCTGATGTCATTTGATACAGTAGTTAGCTTCATATTACGAAAAGAACAAAACTAAGTCATTATTCACTGAAATTCTTCAATGACTGTCATTAAAACGTTTGGGGTCTGTATGGTTTTTATTTGATAAAAAAAAACTGTAAATATTGTGAAGTATTATCGCAATTTAAAATAAAGGTTTTCTATTTTATTATATGTTAAAATGTAATTTATTCCTCTGACAGCAAAGCAGAATTTTCAGTGTCAGGTGATCCTTCAAAAATCATACTAATATGCTGATTGTATTATTATCAATTATAATATATACCCCAAACTTTTGAATGGTAGTAAAGTTGTATTTTAATGATACTTTATTGCTTTTATGGTTAATTACTTTAATGGTGAATTCTTTTATTTTTTTGTCATTTTGGAGACCCAGCTTCATTCACTTTCATTATATTGCAAAGTGCAGCCTAGGTGTTATTAAGAAAATCATCTTTTGTGTTGCACGAAAGTGAGTCATATGAGCAAAACGATCTGTGATTGTGTAAATAATGAGAGGATTTTTATTTTGGGGTGAACTGTCATTTTAATTTTGATTATGGATTGTGTGTGTCTGCATGGATGATCATATGGGTTGGAATCATTTGCATCGACCTGTTATGTCGTCTCATGTGACCTAGATAACAAGGTCTTCCTTTTTCCCCCAGATCACACAGATTGTGCAGACTTTTACAGGATGGGAGTGGCAGAAAAGGTCTTCGTCAGCTGCAACACCACCTCACTCTGCGTTCACCATTCCTGGTTGTGCGATGGAGCCAACGACTGTGGAGATTACGCCGATGAGAGGAACTGTCAGGGTAACGCTCAGTATAACTCTCCATTTGTTAGCTTTGCAGCTTGAGGAAGCCAAGTTCCATTAAAATCGAATTAATTTTGCCGAAACACTATTTATGAAAGGGGTAATGAAGCAGAAACAAGCCCCTGTCTTTTTCTCCTTGCTTGAAGAGCCTCAAAAAGTGTGGAAGGCTGATGAATAATTATTGGTGATTGTCAGACTTGCGAAGAGCAGACATTTAAAGACTCTCGCAAGCTGCGGTCCCTTCAAAACCGTTAATGAAAAGGTGGCTTGAAAATTAGTCTTGGCAGGTTTCGGCTTATTACTCATTAGCATGTCAGTGGTTTCAAATAGAAAGCAAACGTGGAATTTATCGGAGTAGACCTGTTTGAATGGAGATGTACTTTTAATGAGGGAAGAGCACTTTTATACCCTTAATGCTCCATAGGGAATTGCATCACATAAAGATTTCATCTGCCTGGAAGCGTTTTTTAGGGAGGAAATAATGACCCAAACAACCGCTGGACCAAATTCTCACTACACTAAGCAAATCTTGGACTTTTACGCTCTCCATAATCAAACACGTATTTTTTTTCTCTGACTGCCGCAGTCTCCCACGGACAGAAATGTGCAGAAGGCCACTTCGCCTGCCCCAGCGGGAACTGTATCTCCAGTGTGTGGCTTTGTGATGGCCAGAAGGATTGTGAAGATGGTGCAGATGAGTTCCAGTGTGGTAAGCATGACTGGTATTAGCCTCCCATTGCTTTCACTCAGCTTGATTTCTCATGTGGAGCGAGAGATTACAGCCCACCTCTTGAGATGGGCTTTGAATGCAGAAACCAATTCAGCTGCTAATACTGAGGTCAAGAGAAGCATATTCAGGTGATAAAAACCAATCTCCATGTGTGCTTGTGCCCTTGAAAGCTTGCGTGTATGTATATAACTGGAGCCCTGAAAGCATTTTTAGATCACAAAAAGTTGTATGAAATTCAGATAGATAGATAGATAGATAGATAGATAGATAGATAGATAGATAGATAGATAGATAGATAGATAGATAGATAGATAGATAGATAGATAGATAGATAGATAGATAGATAGATGGATAGATAGACTATATATTATGAATGAACGAACTAACACATAAGCACATTATCTAACTTGTACATGCTCCCTTTCTTGGAATTCAAAGGATGTTTTTCTCCATAAAATGGCTACATCTTTGCTCACCCTCAGCACTTTGAATGAAGATAGGATATCTGCAAATATAGCAAGAGACCATCAGGGAGTCAAGGAGAATCATGGGAATTTGAGATCTACCGTGCTGTGACCCTTAATTTCATTCTCCATGGTGTAACCCCAGGAGTGGACCACTCTAACTCTTTTGGCTGTCAAAATCTGTCTAGAATAGAACTGAAAGGAAAATAATAATAATACTTGGCTTAGATATAAACTGGCATTTTGTATCGCAATTTGCACATGCATGGGCATGTTGTAGAATGTCATTTTGTTAACCTATAATTATATTCCTGCAGATCTCTGAGGTCTTTTTAATAATAAAAGGATATGAAAAATGTCTCTCTTAGGTCTACAGTTCAGAAGTTTGAGTTTGGCTAGATGTTTATGTTTTTGAAAGAATTGTCTTATGCTCCCCAAAGCTGTGTTTATTTGATCAGAAATATTATATTATAATATTGTTATAATATAAATATTATATTATAATATTGTTATTTCAATTTAAAATAAATGTAATGTAATGTATTCCTGTGATGGGCAAAGCTGAATTTTCAGCAGCCATTACTCTAGTCTTCAGTGTCACACGATACTTCAGAAATCATTCTAATGCTGATTTGGTGCTCAAGAAAGATTTGGTGCTTTTCTTATTATCAGTGTTGAAAACAGTTGTGCTGCTTAGAATTTTTGTGGGAACCATGATACATTATTTCTGGACTCTTTGATGAAGAGAATGATTAAAGGAACAGCATTTATTTGAAATATTTTGTAACATCACAAATGTCTTTGCTTTCACTTTTGAATTTATTGCATCATTGTTGAATAAATTATATATCTTTTAAGAAAAACTTACTGACCCCAAAATTTTGAACGATAGAGTATACAAAGACAAAGATCTGTGGAAATTCGCCATATTACAATTATTATAGACTGACTTGACGAGCACAAGAAACAGTAATTGGTTCCGAGCTCATGCTTTTATTTTGCCTTTCAATATCTTTGGTCAGTTTTGCCACAAAATAAATTTTGTACATTTTAAATCCATGTATCAGCTGGAATATTGTTTTGTCATCTAGCATGTAGACGTCCTCAAAACTGACAGGGGAAGGACTTAAAGCTATCAAGTTTCAATTTTAAGGGTAAAATTGTTGCTCAACACATAGAACATACAGATAGATGTGTATGCAAGTACTATATGTTTGTGAAGGATGACAGAATAAAGTGTGATTACACAACAAAAGTGCAGAAAACACTTATTCTGCGTTATTTCATGTAAAAGCCAATTTGAGAAAGACTGACGTATTTATTGCATGTTTTGTCGTTGCTGTGTTTTGAGAGCACAAGTAATATAAGTGTAATCCAGAGGTCTACTTCGAAGTCTGCTGAATTTAAAAATAAATAAACTATCTCTAAAAGCATTCAGTTAGAGATGAGTCGTAAATTGTGGATGTAATTTTTTCTAAGCACTGTTATTTGTGACTCGTAAACTATTTTGTTGATAGACTCCTCCTGTCTGTGGAACCAGTTTGCTTGTTCAAAGAACAAGTGCATAGCGAAGCAGTGGCTCTGTGATGGCGAAGATGACTGTGGAGACGGGGTGGACGAGAACGTGGATCTCTGTGGTATGCATTTGACCTCTCCTTCTGTTCTGTGTGACTGTAAATGTTCCTTTTTTTCTGTGCCTCAAGGACAGCGTTTTGAATTATTTGAGTTTATGCACAGGCTAAATACTATGCAACTATTATAAATTGGCCAATTATAAAAATGCAATCACGTTTTAATATATTAGTACATATTGGTGGTAAACAATCGTGTAATTGGATTGTAATGAAATGTCAGTGAGATATTAATGGCATTGCTCTGTTCCTAATAATGGCAAATGCAATTAAACATAATAAATACTTATCAGAACTTGATAAGCAACACTGAAGTTCCCAATGTGTAACCAGTCCTACTCTACCCTCTCTGAGAGAGATTTTATCCGGCGTCTCCGGCATGGGAGGCAGTCTCTAGCGCCTCTTGAGGCCAGAGGAGTGAGGTTTACATGCACAGTTCTTACTAGCTTGCCTCCATTACAATCACCCCCTTAAACCCCACTTCCATCTGGGTCACGGCACCAAAAGTGATGGCCTCGCTTGACCCACTCCAAGCGGAATTCAAACCAGCGTCACCACCATGGGAATCAGTCTCTAGTGCCTCTTGAGCCCAGAGGAATGAGGTTTAGATACCTAGTTCTTACTAGCTTGCCTCCGTTACACTCACCCCCTTAAACCTCACTCACATCTGGGTCACGGCACCAAATGTGACGGTCTCATTTGACCCGCTCCAGGCGGGATTCAAACCGGTGTCTCCGGCATGGAAGGCGGCACACAAGGACACTAAAGAATGCTAAAGGACGCTAAAGTTCACAGTCTCTACCACCAGACGCTAGCACCCCTATTAAGGCCGGATTAATGAGATTTACACACACAGCTATTACTAGCTTGCCTCCGTTACATATGCATTTGGTAAAAAGCTTTCTAGTGGTACTGTGTGATTCCTCCAGATATTCGTCATTTATAATTTCTAGACCTGAACAAAAATGAATGATGCATTACTAATAAAATATGTTCCAGGCTCGGTGACCTGTGCCCCAGGGTTATTCAGTTGTCCAGGCTCGTACGCATGCGTCCCAAAGCGCTGGTTATGTGATGGGGAGAGAGACTGTCCCGATGGCAGCGATGAGCTCGCAGCAGCCGGCTGTGGTAAATATTCCCATTGATCTGTTTAAAATGTCTTCTGCATGTCGATGTGTAATCGATGAAAGCTCCCTTCAGGTGTTGTTCTAGCAGCGATGTTGGCCATTCATTATAATTGGCTATTTGATACGTGCTCAGGTCAGGATTTAAAAACTCAATGACATCCATTGAATAAGATATGCTTCACCACAGGCACTTCATTAGTGATGCGTTTTGCGTAACATGTTAAGAGTCCAGGCTGTGGTAGAGAAGGGTTATGACTAGTACCCCAAGGTGAATACAGGTCTTAGTGAGAATTAATTAAGCTCAAGGTTCTGATGTTTACCCCGCAGCTCCGAATAACAAATGTGATGAGAATTCCTTCAGATGCCTTAACAAAGGCTGCATTCCAAAACGCTTCGTTTGTGACCATGACAACGACTGTGGAGATGGTTCGGATGAATCGGTTGAATGTGGTAAGCATCTTTCTGAATTCACACATCTGTCTTGATAAGCAGAGCCATCATTGAGAAATATTTTTTTTCCACATCTGTGTCTTTTGTCACTATAGTTACCTGCTTTTCCCTAAAGGAATTTGTGAAAGCGACTTTTATTTGTACAGTAAATTGAATAGCATTGAAATAGTAAAGTGCTGTATTTTAATGGAAAAAATCAGGCACTTCTCGGTTAATTAAAGCTCTACAGTGAGCCTTAGGCTGCTCTGTGCTCGTATTATTTGTACTATACATTCTTAATTAAGTGGAACAATTTCAAGAATAGTCAATATTGCACTTAAATTATTGGGGTTTCCTAATTTTTTTTGCACTTAAAACTGAAACATCTGTGGGTTTTTTGATGGAGAACTTGGTCCCTGGTCTTCACAACATGAAAGCACAGCCTCTCCACAGTACATCATTCATGTGCATATGCCCTCATAATTTATTACACTAGAACGTATTGCACTGAGGTTAAAATATGAAATGGAAAGTCTGGGTAATTATTTATAACAAAAGACATTCAAAGAGATCTCCGTTTCTAGAAACTGTCTCCCAAGAAATCTGCTGATAAATTTACTAAAAAGTATCACACATCATACTTATTGTTTCTGGTTCCATCTTGCAAAGTTCACCCAAAGATTTAAAATCAGTCATAATTAACCCTCAAGGTTTTTTTTTTTTATAATGATGTATGATATATGCTTATTTTTCACTGAATTGAGTGTCTACGAAAGTGAATTATATTTAAGACTGTAAAGTTTAGTCACATAGTCATTTGGATGTTCTTGAGTCAACCATTGTAAAAAGAGCAGCTTTGGCATTCCACTAAATATCTGCGTTTGTGTTTCCATAGAAGAAAAAACACTTTTTTTTTCTAAATGAATGAATGCTGAATTTTCATTTTTGTGTAAGCTGTCCCTTTAAGATCTCTGTTTGGTGTAGAGTGTGTCAGTGTGCTGCTGACAGTCACTCTTTCCGCAGTGTACCGCTCATGTGGGTCGGATGAGTTCCGCTGTGCTGATGGCCGATGCCTGCTCAGCGCCCAGTGGGAGTGTGATGGTTTCCCAGACTGCCCTGACCACTCTGATGAGCTGCCCCTCAACCTCAAATGCCTGGCTGCCGGTAATGGCCCAACAGAGCTGTGCCTGAAATATGTTTGACTGATGGATGTGGGGCTTACTGAACGTTTGAGGGAACACAAGTGGCCAAGGAACGTCATAGATAAAAGCAGGGGGCTGAAGTGGATAACTTTGACCTGTGGGGATGGCATGTTTTCAGCTGAGCATACCAAGCATTTAAAAGAAGAAAAAAAAAGGCCTTGCACTTACTGGCAGTTGCAGAAAGCTAGAAATATAATTTGACTTTAGTTGGATTGCAACTTTGATGCCCTCTAGCTTTGCAGAGTTAAAGCCATTCAATCATTATTTTTTTCCAAAAGCATTTTTACATTTTCAGTTTGGGTTTCAACACAAGTCTGTATTGCTTGTATTGCTTTGTACTTTTCCTTAATCTGTTTTCTTTGTTTTCACTTACCTCCTTTATTTCTAGAGAGCTTATGCAACAGTTCCTTTTTCATGTGCTCAAATGGCCGCTGTATATCTGAGAAGAGTTTATGTGACCTGAAAGATGACTGTGGCGATCACTCAGATGAAAAAAACTGCAATGTCAATGAATGTCTCAACCGCCGTGTCAGCGGATGTACGCAGGATTGTCTAGACTTACCAGTGGGATACAAGGTTGGTCAATAATATCTTTATGTATTGTACAATTGTTCAAGATTTGCTACTTTAATGTCCACAATCATCTTGTTTTGGTGGTGGCACATTATCACTAGCCTGGTAATACCAGACTCTGCTACTTCACTTTGCTTCGTACACAGAGTCTGGGATCAGTGTTGCCAGATTGGGACGGTGATTTCCAGCCCAAAAGCTCACCAAAACCCGCCCACTACAAGAAAAAACCGCCCAAAATTTTACTGCCAAAATAATGTGATATAATTTCATTACCATGTCATTTAAGGTTGATAAGCACAATTTGTATCTCCTTAAAACAAAATAACAATGATAAAATAAAAAATAAATAAATTTTCCAGCAAAACAGGGCAATAATTAAGGAGAATTAGCCAATATGACTAAAATGTCCAGGTGGACACTGTGAAAACGGCAATCAAGAAATTAACCGATGACTTTAACCCTCGGAAGTACACATTGCAGAACATAACGCAGAATTTAGCAGTCAAAACGGATTCATCGTTGATTCAAACATTTTTCAGCAGCTGTCAGGGACAAGTAGAGTGCAGTCTGGATGGTGTAAAGTTGCAGATGTTTGGTTAGGCTAGTGTGCACATATGACGGACAGGAATCGTCCCATTTTTTATTTCAATTCAAGTCATTCAACTGTGCTCTCCTCTCAGAGTTATATTGACCATAGAGTGATCTCCTTCCACGTGTGCGTTTTTTAGAGTTGCTCACTACTGTACACTCTTTTGTATAGTTGGCTTTGTCACTTTGCCTTAGCGATCACTTTAATATACAGCTACAACTTCTCGCGCTCAATCGGGTCTGCCTGCGGATCGCTGATTGGCTAAAAGTGCGTGCTCGTCGGTGATGTCAACACTAACGCCAGCTGACTCTGCATGAGCGTGTGTGTACAGTAATGTCATGATGACTGATTTTATGGACTACATGCACTTTAGTTTCGTTTTTTTAACCAATTAGACTTTAAAATGTAGATGTTTGAAAACCGCCGAAATGATCCCAAACCAGCCCAAATTTTGACCACCCGCCCAAACCCTTTTTTACCCGCACAATCAAATTCAAAACCGCCCAATTGGGCGGGAACCCGCCCAATCTGGCAACACTGTCTGGGATAGCATAATAGAGAAGTGTTTTCTCTCTCGCTAGGGGGCGCGTACTGAAGTTTAAAATCATTGGTTACCCGTAAGCCAATCAGATAAGTTTGTTTATGACGTATGTTATGCGCCGACACAGCTGCATCGAACCACAGACATCATGCATCGAACTCAAATCTATGATCGAACTTCCACTGTAAACACTTGATGATGCGAGCGAAATACCCGAGTGAACATGGCTGTAAACGACTTTTTTGATCTGTGAGTGATGTAATCCACCTTATTCTGCTCTAAACAATGCGCGCTGCCATGACGACGACTCCGGTTGTCAACTTCCGGTTCGTAGCGATCGACCGGTAAGTTACTAGCAGAGAGAGAATGAGTTCAGGTTCCACATGTGCTGTTGTTGGTTGTTTTAACAATTCAAAGAAGATACAAAACTTTTTAGAAACTGAGTGCTTCGAGCATAAGATAAGAAGGAGAGAATGTCCGTGTCCGGTTCCGTATCAGCTACATTCAATGCCAGAGTGTAGACATTTAGAGTGGTTAGCTGCGCTAAAACTGAAACATCCACCGAAAAAGGTGTACGTCTGCTCGCATCATTTTGTTGACAAACGCCCCACGGATGACCATCCCAACCCGGAATTATATCAGGATTGGTGGATGCTCTAGAAGGAACCTTTTTAGCTGAACTTGCAGTTATTCTCAATTTTCTTGCATTGTGCCACAAATCGGAAGAACTCTGCTCCCTTGTTTCAGATTCTAAAGTAGAAGCCTGTGCACAGCTCACTTGAACATACAACTCATAGAAACTTTTACATGTCTCACATGTGAGATCAGAACCAGCATGTGTTTGATGGGGTCTTAAAAATCTTGCATCTACTGCAGTATTTGCAAGGCTACAAGGTTGCTCTACTGGTTTTACACTGTAACACTTGCCCAATAGACTGTTTTTTAACAAGAAAAGTGGCTTTGTTGGGTCTTTGTCTACATTATTTATCAATTCTGCTTGTGACATATATTGTGGGGTGTTTGGTAATGGCTGAGCACCTGACACACTAATGCTAAATTCATCTCCTGCCCTGTGGTGGCTGAAATTTATGTCCCTCAGTCGTTTTGGCTCAAGGTTCCTGACTGTCCCTGCATTCCACCTGCGCTGCTCATCTGTACATGCAAGCCCTGTCTTCCCGGTAGTAACTGCATTCTCAACCTGTCATGAGCACATTCACCTAAAACGTTACCAGAATCTGCTCTATATGCTTTTGCCATGTGTTTCAGATTGTGTCATCCCCACATCGCTAAACTAAATCGAAAAAAACATGCATCAAATGTGATCTGATCACGTTATTTTTTATTAAATCACAGATAAAAACAAAATGAACTTTTTTCTTTTCTTCATACCTTCCAAAGGATAGCTGATGCATGACTGCACGATCGCCCTAATCCAGCAATACATGAACATCCGGCAGTCTCTATCACCCCCGACTGCTGCAGCATAACCCAAGCAATAAGCTTAGGCTGATTAGCACTTTGACTTCTGTCTACCTCTGCTTTCAAAAATAAATAGTCTCCGTGCTTCAGTAAGGAAATGCGCCCGACTTTATTACTAAAGAAGTAATTGAAGGCCTCTGTGCTTTTGTAATTGCGCATCTCCTCATGATCTACACCCTCCGAAAAAAATAAATAATTAATAATGTCAATATGGCTAACTCCTGGCCAAAGCTTCATGTCATCCACCCAACCTGTCAATTTTGAGGGATGTAGCACTCTGATACGGTCGCCTTCACGATCTTTTGTGATTTCATCAGCGGTGTGTAGCCACCGACTACTTCCCATCTTGACAGAATAATTATCTTATACTTTAATAACTACAATCTATCACCGCAGCCTTTACGCGAGTGCTAGCATTCTATGTAAACAAACACTTCAACCGGAAGTAGAAAACCGTTTAGTCAGTTGAACCCGCTATGAATCATGGGAAATAGAACGGGCGAAGAATAAGGTGGATAGAATGACTGCTGCGCTTGACAGGGCACAAACGAGCAGAGAGAGAGAGAGCCCCGGCCGCGCGCGCGCACTCCCACGTCTACAAACAACACGAGCGCTGTCTTGCTCTCTCTCCCTCGCGCATATTCATAAAAATCAATCGACAAGATAGTAAGAGGTCGGAAGACCGCGGTTTCACGTGGAGCATTTGGAGATTTTTTAGAGATTATAGACTCTAGGAACAACATCTCAATGAACAACATCTCAACTATAAAGGCCTGTCTCATATAAGTTAGACGCCTATCTCAAGTACAAGCCGGTGCAGTTCGACGATTTGGGCAAATAAAAGCCCGGGCTATTATTTGAAGTTTTACGGTATTTAAGACCTGGAAAAGAAAAGAGACACTGACCTGTCAAAAGGCTCCCCAGTTTCTCGCTGACGATCGGTAATAGTTGATAAATTAAACTTTTCCCAAAGGGAGTAGGGCCACAACATCACCTCCATTCAAAATGTTTAATACACACTCTTCGTGTTCGGGCTTCAGTTTGCTAATGCCGGGAATATTCTCCACAACAGAGCGAATTGCATCCGCGTCTCCATATCAGCGGTCGTTTTCGATTTCCCTGACCTAATCTTAAACACGGCGCTTACCGACTACGTCACGGCTTTCAGCCCGCCCTCTGTTCGTTGATTGGCCAGGCTGTTTTCAGGCCGGTGGAAAACAGAAAGATAGGCTGCTATCTCAGACTGAGTACAGGAGCGAAATGAAATTAGCGGAAGTAGGAAGTCTGACGTAGTCAGGCTACATTATCACTGAAGCAGTCATTAATAAGTTGAGCAAAAGGATCCATATCAATTGCTCTGACAAGATCACTGACCGCAGTGCATTTAAAGCGTTAGCCAGTGACTGAGCACTCTTACTCTTACTAAGGAAAGGTACTCCTTTCAGAATAAGTACAAATAAAGATGTTTAATAGCTATTTGGAGCATTTCGATTGCTACATGAGAGCTTAATGAACTAATTTTTGTGAAAACCTCAAATTCGACCAAAATGGACATATTTCACTTGTTTTGCCTGTAGCTCGTTATTAGCCTGTGCTTGAGTTCATGCACTAATTTTGCCAGAACGGGTCACATATTTAAGCTTCATGTGTACTTCAAGGCTTTTGACTTTTTTTCCCCAGAACTTTTCACAGAACTTTCAAAAAAATATTCAAGCAAAGCTTGCCTCCCTAATCAATTAAGACACATTCACAAGTTAATGTCTTCCCAAATATAACAGCATTTATAACTAAAAATACACAAATAAATTATTTATTTATTTATTTATTATTTCTTTGTTTGTACATGTTTCTTCTATTAAAAGTATGTTTATGCATAAGTAAAACAATTATATTTGTATAGTATTATGTGTTCTGAAGAAATACATGTGTGTATTATTTGTTTATGTTTATAAATTATATACAGTATTAAGTGTTCTGAAGAAATACACATCTATATTTCTTGTGCACAGATATGTTATATGAAAAGGACAAAAAGATATGTAAAATCTTTGACTATTTTTCATTGTGAGACAGAGTTGCCATGTTGCAAATAATAGCAAGTTTCTATACTTCCTTTTTTTCTGTTTTAAAGATATGGCAGTTCTTTTCAATCTTGGCTTATTTTATGTGGCTTTGCAAGTTTTGCAAATATGTAACTGTGATGAATTGATTTGCAGAAGCTGCTGTGTTTTTGTTTCTGCAACAGCTTTTCACTGAATTACTTGGGCAAACATTCAAAGAACAAAGAAAAAAAACTATAGGAACGATTTGTCCCAGTTTTGTTTCATTGGTACTTAATTGGCATACTCAGATCAAGTTTAAACAAAGACTTGTTCCTTTGGGAGTTGTCTAGAGGCATGCCTGAAGGAGGACGATTTATGAGCTAATTCTCTCTAGATACAGACACTTCTGCTGTGTTACTGATGGGCAAACTAGGTGTCAAGAGTGTCCTGTGATCATCAAAGGTGTTTGGAGGCAGTGTCATTCCCTGGCAGATTTCCAACCAGTCACCCTCAAAATCAATAAACACATCACTGATACTGTAGGTACTGTAGTTGAGTCAAAACCTGTAGGTAAAGAGTCTGACCTCATTCACTGTGGTAGAAACGAAGGGATCATAGGGAAACCATTGAGGTTACAGACTGAGTAAAAAAGCATCAGTCATTAAATCCAGCTACAATGATTTGGAAAATTCATTTGTGAATCATCATCATTATCAGTAAAATGGCAGCAGTGTTTTTGTTTTCTTTTTCTAGTACAACTTTTAAACTAAATTATTTGGAACGACATGCAAATGACCTCAAATGAGGAGTTTGTAAAATGGTTAAATGGTAATGGAATTTTTCCAAGTGGTCTCAGCAGAGAGGTGTCTTTTGTATCAATGGCAATTTCAGAAGCAAAACACCTCAATTGTCTTTTTTTTTCACCAATGTGTGTAGTGTAAGTGCTGGCCAGGATTTCACCTAAAGAATGATGGGAGAACATGTGTTGACGTTGACGAATGCTCCACCACCCTACCCTGCAGTCAGAACTGCTCCAACACTTACGGTTCCTTTAAGTGTTTGTGTGTAGATGGCTATGAAGCTTCCAGAAAAGACCCCAACAGCTGCAAGTCTCTTTCAGGTACAAGTATCATTTAGTGATTTCCCCCCAGAATGTGTTTCAACAGAACTTGATGGTTTCAGGCTTTGTTAACTTGACAATTGTCAGGCTCCATTGTATCAACTCACCTTTATATTTCTCACAGCTGAAGAACCTTTTCTTATACTTGCTGATCTTCATGAAATCAGAAAATTAAGTGTTGATGGATCCAATTACACTCTCCTGAAACAGGTAAAGCTCTACGTCAACTGTTTTTCTAATTGCATAACTCCCATGTATTGTTTAGTTTCATATCACATCGTATCACACCTTATTGAAAGGTTGCCCATGTAATTTGCCCAACCGAGACTGCTGTATGCTACATGAAATTGTTACTGGACTTTAGAGACCAGATCATAAGATAGAACTGCTGTGTTTGTAAAAGCCTAATGGAGGACCAATTAAGCTGTGGTGACACAGCTGTGATAACAACACAGTGTCTATTGTCTCCTATGCCATTTGAAAACACTAATTGAAGTCATTAACTAGTCCCTTGGCTTGGTGGAACATCACATGAAATAATTAAAAACACTCCATTGCTGGTCTTGAAAGTGAGAAGTACTTTTACCTTTTACATTTAATATCAGTTTTTAAATCAGCCAGGCCAACTGATTGATATTTTGCCATTTTGAGATTGTAATATTACATAGTATAAAAATGTTGACAGGTCAATGATTAATAAACAATTTCTGTTCTCAAAATTTGTAATTAGTTTTGATTACATATTATATAACTATATATAGTCCTGTATATTTCTATATTGTTTCTATATTCTATATATCTATATTATCATCATTACAAAATTTGATTTAGTCAATCGACCTTCCTTGGGCTTACAACACACGCAGAATTATCAGCAAATTTTAACATTTCCAATTGCGCAGCCAATGCAGAGTCCAAAATGAGAAAAAGAAAAAAGTTACAATACCTGTTACAAATAATCAAAAAGAAAACATAATTCTGTAATAATTCAAAATAAGTGCTATTTTTCTTTGAGCAGTTTTCTCAATGTATTTTGCTGTCACTAAATAGTATTTTTTATACAGTATATTTGCATTATATTGATCATCAGCCTGTTCATTGGCTATTGAACAATTCATTAAAAAAATCTGGAAATTGTCAAACAAACTAAATCCATTAAAATTCCATTAAAATGGATCCATTAAAAATCCATTAAATATCCTAGCCTTTACTTTGAGGTTCTACATCAATTGTTTGAAGAGATGAAAAGTTTTGTTTTTTTCTTTTGCATATACAGCACACATTATGAATGCTCTATGACATGTCATTTTGACTTTATATGTAACTTCTGATTGGCCTGGTGTAGCAAGTGGTGTTTCCCTGTGCTATTATCCACAGCGGGTGTCATTAGAGGCCTTTAGTCATTACTATCGAAATTATGATTCTTAGTGAAATGTGAGTTTCCTCAATTCTGCGCTCGTTACATTATTCATACCAATTGAGGCTGTCATCCAGGGGAATGTCTATAGGGCTCTCAGAAAACTCTTCCCTTTATGGAGTAGTCTCATCAGCAATCATTCAGTTCCATTTATTCCATTTTGTTTAATAAGAGTGAAGGGAGGACAGCTGTTGCTCTTAAAAATGAGTGGACCCTGTGGCCTCTTCCCAACAACAGAGGTCTTGGTTGACCTCATACTAGCATAGTGCATGATCTCGTTTGCTCTGTCGAATGCTAGTTAGCTATTTATCGATCTGCCGTACAGTATCCATAATTAAAGAATACTTCAGTTTGAAGCATGACCTGTGTATTAAGTGAGAGATGGTCTTTAGAAGCCCACTTTTATCACCCTGAATGGGTTCATTTTGCAATAATGACTCGCTTGACTGTACATTGTTCTGCTTATTATTTATCATCCTTCTACATCATAGAAAGCACCCGGCCTGGCAACAAGACGAACACTGGCAACAATATTGCAATATTTATTTATAAATTATCAATATTAATTGCGATACTAAAATAATCTACATATCACTTTTTATATGGACTAGTATCAGTGGTTCTCAAAGTGGGGTCCGCGGACCCCTGGTGGTCCGTGAACTATAGCCAGGGGGTCCGCGAAATAATTTATAACAGCCTACCGTTTTTCCCGACTATAAGTCATCTTTTCTTTAGCATCTGAAAACTTGCTATTTATTCCAAAGTGACTTATATAATGCATTTAATGTCAAATAATAAAAAAGTAGGCTCTTAAAGGTTTATATAGATAGATATTCTATCTATATTTCTTATGTCTGTGCGTCAAGTATTCGCTGTATTTTGGTCGATTTTTGGGCACGTGCGCCAGAAAGGAGACAGAGACGGCAGAACGCGCATCCTGTTGTGTTCTTTATTTTTAAAAGGCATGACATTTTGTAGTCATTTTTAATGTATACACAAATAAAAAATAGACACTTTGCCGTTTTGAATGATGTACTCTTATCTGTATGACCACACCACTGCTGAGGAAAAATCCAAGTGTTCGCGCCGGCGTCTCATGTGCGCGCACAATATGTCAGTTCTAGCACTGCTAATTTGACATCAAAACCTGTTCATTATCAAAATAAAATACTCACCGAACTTATAAAAAGTTCTGCTTAATTTAATTTGTCTGTTGTACACTATGAAGGCAGAGACGGTCAATCATATACTGTCGACTTGCTGTTGTTCCAATCTCATTTCTCCAAATGTGAAGATGCTGATACGTGTAGGCCTATATTGGGACTGAAGCATGAAGCTTTCTTTACATAAATAGTTAAGCTTCCAAATGTTAGGCTACATCGCAAATCTGGAAACTTTGGACCGAATGAGAGATGCACGAGCCCAACGTCTGCAGTTTCAGTTTCGATTCAACTTAATTCGTTTAGACTTGATGTTTTAAATAAATGTTGTCTGTATACTATTATTATTTGTATTATTATCTATTAATAGTATTATTTTTCATTCTTGTTTTGTTCTGAATACCATTAATTTAAGGATTTGCTGTGGAGTGAGGGGAAGTAGGCCTACTACGCCTCAAGAACGCAACAAAGTATTACACACTCAGGTCCAACTTATTTTCTGGAGAATACAGTAAATTATAAATTTGTGCATAGGGACAGGGTCGTATACCCACAATTGAGGTCCCTGAGGTCCGGGCCTCTGTAATTTTTCTATGTGTAGCCTATAATGAAAGTTGTGAAATAATTGCCTAATATTAACTCTAATTTGGTGCTGCAAGGATATTAAACATTGCGATGATAACTGACCTTCTCATCTGAGCGGTTTCAGCAGACTAACAGCGCTCGTCAATGTCAATGTTTGAGTCGGAGATTAAATCAAAGTAGGCGGGTTTATGTTCACAGAAGCTGCAAGCCGAGCGCGAATTTCCGCATGACGCTTCAGTTATTCGGTCATAAAGTGCGAGATGAGATGTAAATCGCTAAACTAAACAGCTGTTTTAGATAGAAGTTTTAAACAAACGACAGAAACAATCAGTTTGCAAAGTATCAACCGGGAAAGGAAATATAGGGGATAGCGGGGCACAACGTAAATCCCAGTTGTGCAAGTGGGTCATGTTGTCACACTGCGTTACAATGAATATGTTTTGAACTATGTTGTATAGCTGTGTGTTCGTTGTCAAACTCAAAAATTAGTTTATTTTTAATTGTTTTAAAATGCCATTATTTTATATGAAAAAGTTAATAATTGTATTTTATTGAGAAAATATTTTTGTTTGTCTTGTATATTTGTTTGATTAGATCAGATAACATTTTAATCTGTCATATGGTCATGTTACAATGTGCCCCACCTATGGGACATGTTGTCACATTGCACTTCCATTCTTTCTGGGTATATCAAGAAAAAAGTACAATTTTTGGCCTTAAAAACACCTTAAAATGCACGTGTAGATCAAGAAAATCTAAAATTCCTCGGGGGGCATGCCCCCGAACCCCCCTAGCAAGTTCACTTTTGGGACCTCAGTAGGCTATTTAGAAATTCCTGCATATGACCCTGGGTGGAGACTATTTGTGTCAAAATATTTCATTAACCACTCCCACATTAACTTTAGGCTCAGTCACTGTTATAAATATGAGGGGGTCCTTGGAAATGTTTTTCCCCTGTAAGGGGTCCCTGGCTCCAAAATGTTTGAGAACCCCTGGACTAGTTAACTGACACATTTTATTTCAGTTTAACATATTTTCCTCTTATACAGCTCTTTTAGTATTATTTTTCTAAGAAATTAACACTTTTATCCAGCAAGGATATTAAATTGATCAAAAGTGACAAAGACTTTTACGTAGTTACGATATATTTCTATTTCAAATAAATGCTGTTCTTTTGTGTTTTCTCTTCATCAAAGAATTAGCACAACTGTTTTCAAGACTGAACATAATGACTGTTTCTTTATAACCAAATCAGCACATTAGAATGATTTCTAAAGGATCATGTGAAAATGAAGACTGGAGTAATGATGCTGAAAATTGATGGGAAAAATTACACTTAAAAAAATAATATACAGTTATTTTCACTGTATTTTCGGTCAGATAAATGCCGCCTTGGTGAGTGCTGCATAAGCGACTGAAAAAATAGTTTAATTTGGCCAATTTTTTAATTTTAGAATTCAAACTAACAATTTTGAAACTAACGTTAGAAACTAACAATTTTGGCGATATATACAGTAATAATTATAGATAATGCTTTCTCTATACCTGTACGGCCTTGCTATAAATATACCAGACCTATTTGACCTGTATGGATCTCTTATTTGTGTTTTCACTGATGTCACATGAAAGTTGTGGCCCCAAGTTAACTGGAGGTTCTGGCCACAAGATAAGGCAAAAGGTCTTTGTGGGTCTCACAGTGCTGATGATCTGATGGGGATATCAAAGCTTTTCTTCATCTGTCATCATGTCCGTCTTAACAGCTGGGATGAAGTGGGCAAAAGAAGGGGGGCTAGTGAGCGATAGACTGAGTGACAGCAGCCTGACGTGAACATGACAGTAACGAATGTACCGTCAGGATTCCCTCTGAAGGCTCTCTGAACTGCTTCCCTGGATTCTGAAGCCAGCATCCACGTGCATCCACCGCACACTGCGTCCTCTTCCAAAATCAATACGATGAAGAGACATCAAAAGAATTGTAGTCTCTGTATGTTTCGTGTCTGTAGTACATCCTTGCCAGATCCTGTCGAGATAAGCGTACGCGGAAGTAGCTAATTAAGCCCTCAAGCTAATTGAAAAGCAGAACAAATGCCGAACATCTCATTCTTTTTTGTTCTGCATAGTTGATCCATGCGTACTGACTGTGGCTTTTACCCAGCTAATGCATCATGCTGACTGCGCTAACAGTCCCATTTGTTGTGCAGTCCATCTCGTGTTGTTACTTAATTCACGTCTATTACCTCTATGCTGTGTTTCTTTCTGACTCCTGTAGGGCCTTAACAACATTATCAGCTTAGATTTTGACTACAAGAAGGAGTTCATTTACTGGATTGACTCCAGCAGACCCAGCGGCCGAAGGATAAACAGAATTCGCCTGAACGGCAGTGACCTCAAGGTACGTCTGATTTCTTATTTAATTATGGTGGGTCACCAAGGACTGAAAATAACGCTAATAGGTCTGGACTAACTGTTATACGGCATGTTAGCAACAGGGATGCGATGAAAAGGTCTAAAGTCAACATCTGAGTATTAGACATCTGTAGTCATACAGCCATCAATATAAATGCTCTTTTTAGCATTATTTGAGGGACTCATTAAGGTCACATGGTTAGCGCTTAGATGCACATCTCTGCCGTGTACCTGCTGAGCAACACTTTGCCCCATCTCATTAGCTTCATTGCAGGGGCCAAGAGCCTCATTTGGCTTCATTACACAGTGTTGCCCCCTCCTGATTTATCACCCCTCCTCAGCACAAGCTAAAGCCATTGGAAATTCATTAGCATTTGTTGGTGTAATCTTCAGAATTTGGGAAATAGAGACAATGCATGCTGGTACAATATGTTTAGATTGGTTAGGAGACCTTTACCCATCATTCGCTGGGGTTATAATGATGCGGCTCTTTTGCGGAAGAACAATTTAATTGATAATTTTATTAATACATTATTTAGTGACATGGAGACGCTGTATTATTTTTTTTCTCTCACTATATTGGAGACTCATGACAATAAACGGACTTTGACTTAATATAAAAGTGTCTATTCTTAACAATGTCATAGGGGAATTGGAAACATTATGATGGACTCTAGTCCCCCCACACAATCATTTTTCACCTTTCTAACTTCCAGAAAGCGAATCAGGTTCATCAGCACATCAAGATTAAAAAACAGCTTCTACTCCAATGCCATAAGACTGTTTATTAACATTGTTACTTCTGACACGTACATATGATTCCTTCACACTACACACTCATTTAAACTTAGTCATATCTCATCTCACATCGCTTACCGTAACCGTTAACGGCTTTGTGCCATTCTACCTTGAGAATTCCTCCTATGTTGCTGCTGCATTTGAGTACTCATGCTATTTAATAGGGATGGCCCGATACCATTTTTTTTCAAACCGATACGAGTACGAGTATTTACATTTGTGTACTTGCCGATACCGAGTACCGATACCGATATTTCTACCGCAAAAGTAATAGGCTCCCAGAAGAGAAGAGGACTATTTTAGAACACAGGTTAGAAGACTGTTTTTATTTTCTTCTCTGCTTGTTTTAACAAGTCTAAAAATAAATAAAAATTAGTAAAATAATAAATGTATTAACACACAAACCACTGTTAATTTAACATAAAAGCAAGCAGGCTACTGCGTGCATGGTCTGGCATGACTGAATTTGCGCAAGTGCGCTCCCTTAATAAATCCTAAAAGCTGACAGTTCATCGCGATCTCACACATCTCTGTTATTATCAATGAAGCTGACTGCACAATCAATCTTTCATAATATCCACACTTTGTTTGTTATAATTAGAGAATTTGCCAGCATACAGAATTCAGCACTGAACAAAAAAGTCCGTTTTGAGCGGTGAGGGGAGTCTATCTTAAATGCTTCTGATTGGCCATTGCGTTCAAGAAATCAACACATATGTCTGTGATTGGCTACATCGCTCAACGCTGTAACCATGTTATGAATAGAAACTCTGTCCTGTAAATCGTTTCTATTTTGTTGTAGTTGTTCTTGTTGCTTTTCTGCAAGAGATGAATAAAAATCTTTTAGTTTTTATGTTTTATTCATAGATATTTCTAGTTTGCGGGAGTCCCGCGAATCGTTTTATTCTCCCGTAACCCGCACACACAGAGTGAGTGCATTACCGCCCGCGCGCGCGCTCGGCCATCAGATCTATGATGCGTCTTCAGATGTTTAACTAGATTGCTGGTGTTAAACGATGTACTTTCTTTCCCTCCTCTCGACACCTTAGCTGAACATAACTCAGTCTGCCTTGCTGTTGTCATCATCCCTTATCTTGAAATGAGCCCAAACCGCCGACATTATACTTTATGCCTCAGTTCACCTCGACAAAGCACTCGCGGCGGCCAGTTTCGTTTTGCAAAATGTACGTGGTATCGGTGCGTGGCATCGGTGAATTTTTATGAGTACGAGTACGAGTATATTAGGACAGTATCGGCCCGATCCCCGATGCCAGTATCGGTATCGGGCCATCCCTACTATTTAATAATTTAAATTATGATTTGCAAAATATACATTTATGTATACACTTTTACATGCATCCTGCCTTTATGTGGTTCCTCATGGCTATTTCTGTGTAGTTTTTGCTTGCACTGCCTTTTTATTTTTGACTTTGTATGTTTTTAGCACTACGAGAAGCTCCCCATACATTATCCATAATTAAATCATTGCCTGTTCCTTCAGTTTGAAGCATGACCTGTGCAGTAAGTAAGAGATAATATGCAGTCTCTTGGACATTAGAAGCCACTTTTATCAACCTAAATGGGTTTATTTTGCAATAATGACTAGCTGACTATACATTATTCTGCTTATTATTTATCATCTTACTTCTTCTAAGGACAAATTGTGTATTACATCATAGAAAAGAACCGGCCTACAACAAAGATATTTATTTTTTCGATATCTATTTATGCATATTTATTACCACATAATCAGCTTTTTTCAGACTTTGGATGCAGTATTTTGCACAATTGATAAATGGAAGCGAAGAGAAAGTTATAAGACACCCGCTAGCAAAAAGAAATTGGAATCTGGGAACAATGCACCATGGGTTTGATTTCTGTAAATGATGAATAACTCTTGCACTTGAGCATGTTTGGCATGATGCCTCAGGCAGTGCCTTTGGTGTGATTCAATAAGGGAATTTGTCTATTAATATGTAATGGGCCAAAGTTGACATGCTATTTTATATGGCCTTATTAGTAAGCATGCTGAACCAGTACAATCAACTTTCAATTATTTAAGTGATCCGTTTTGGCTCTGTGAATGTGAATACTATATCTAAGTTTGTATTCACCAATTAGGACACATGCCATAACTAAAACCCTTCAATAATATCTAAAAGGTGATTTTAGCTATCATGCATATATACACGCATATATACACACACACACACACATCGGGTGATTTCAGGGTGATAGGGACACTTTTTACCATTGAGATGACTTGGAAAAAATGTCCCAATCAACCTGAAATCACCCCTACATATATATCTCTTAAATGCATGAATGTTTCACTAGTTATTTATATATTTGGGTCTTTAGCGACACAAATCTATATCTAGCATGGATGCATTATTTTATTATTTTGTAATTGTTATTACAGTTGTCACAAATACATTTTTGCCTCGTCATTATGGTGGAGTGTAGATTTATGTGGGAGAAAAAAGTAATTTAAAGTAGTTTAACAAAGCTGCAACATAGCAAAATGTGAAAAAAGGGGTACAAATACTTATATATTGCAGCTATTCTGAGAATCTTTCATCATGGCATTCTGTGCATTCAATGTTTATATATTCAAATGTTGACATTTTAAATGAGTTTGCCTTTCGTTTCCACACAAGACGATCTTTCAAATCAGTGCTGGACCAGATCAGTAGAATACCAGAAGCTCTTTCTTTCCCACTCGGAATATTAATGTTTCCCCTCATCCTCTCATCTGGAGGCACTTTCCTGATTGGGGAAATGTTCCTCAATCACTGACATTTCAGAGAATTTTTCAAGCTCAGCTTTGCTGGAATTACTCCTGAAGGGAGTAATTCCAATTGTCAATTGGCATGGCAACATATGCCCTGTCAGATGACGATGAGAGAGAAGATCTCAAAGCATGTCATGTCTTGCAGTGACAGATTGCAAGAGTCGCCATTTTTGACAGTAAAGTTTGTTTCACAAGTATGCAATGGAATATTAGCATTAAACGGGTAGAATAACTTATTAAAAGGAATAGTTTATTCAGAAATTAATATTCTGTAATTATTTATTCACCCTCATTCTAAACCCAAATGTCTTGCTTTCTTCTGTGGAACACAATAGGAGGATTTTGAAGAATGTTCTGGTCACTCATTTCTATGCAATTACAATGAATGAAGACTGAGGCTTTTGGGAACCAGATCATTCTGATTTAAGATATGAAACATCCCATAAATGTCACAAAAGTCATCATAAAAGTCATCCATCTGGAACAAATTCTTCTGATTTGCATCTTTTCAGCGAATCACTATCTAGTTTGGTCATAATTCATTCATGAATCAGATTGATCTGGTTCTTGAGTTCAACTCTAGATACATTTCTGTTACTTACACAAAGCTGACTTCAGAGGACTTAAAATATAGTGCATCGAATGGACTACTTTTAATTCAATGTTATGGTGATTTGCATCCTGTTTTGAAGCTTGAAATCATGAAATTCCCTCTTCATTGTAATTGCATGAAAAAGAGCAATGAGTCCTTGACTACTCAAAATCAAGACTTTTTTACTTATTTACTTAACACCAACATTCCCATAATCCTACTTGCTCATTACAGAGATATTATGTGATCAGATTATAGTGACTGATCGGAATAATACTTGTTTGCTTTATTAGATTGTTCACCGAACAGCTGTGCCAAGCGCACTGGCTGTCGACTGGATTGGAAAGAACTTGTACTGGTGTGACGTGGAGAGAAAGACGCTGGAAGTGTCCAAATCCAACGGTTTATACCCCACCGTCTTAGTGAGCTCTGGCCTGAAGAACCCCACGGACCTGGCTCTGGACGCTCAAACCGGGTACAAATGCTTCCTTTTCAAATTTGCACAATATCCTTTCTACTTTTCACCATCAGCCCAGGGAGACTTCATTTTGTCACGAGAAAAAGAATGAATGCATAGTCCCCCTGAACAATGGGAATAGCTATTCTCTGTTTAAAACAACTGTGATGAGATTGTGTCTCATGTTATATGAAGTTCATGGATGAGGGTCACTCTCTGTCCCTCAGGTATGTGTTCTGGATTGACTGCTGTGAAAACCCTCACGTCGGTCGAGTTGGCATGGACGGCCAAGGCCAAAGCGTTATTGTGAACAAAGAGATCTACAGCCCCTCAGCTCTAACCATTGACTACACAAACAAGAGAATCTACTGGGCTGATGATGATCACATCCTTTTTGCCAACATGGACGGTTCTCAGAGGCACCGGGGTACAAAATTAGTCTTAAATTTGTTCATTTTCCATGTATTTGATTGCTACCATAACAAGGCAGAATTGACTTTATGCACAGCTGCACTACTTCCTGAACTTAAGCCAGCTCCTTTATTTCCTGTCTTACATTATTGGACACACTGATTAATCCAGGTGTGTCTGATTATTGTTGCTATGACTACTGAGGTCAGGCACACCTGAATTAATCAGTGTGTCCAATAATGTAAGACAGGAAATAAAGGAGCTGGCTTAAGTTCAGGAAGTAGAGCAGCTGTGCATAAAGTCAATTGGATAAAAGAAACTTCAATAAAGCCTTTTAACAGTATAATATTGCAAGACCACAATCTCCTGTGTATATATGCATAGCATATGCAAAAAGAAATCAAAGATATGTTATTGTCCATTCGCAAAAGTTAAAATGTGTATTTCACTTGAGAACAGAGAATTTGAGAGTTGTTGGATAATGATTTTGATTAAATCACTTATGCAGTAATTCATCTTTAATGATGGTGCATGGTATGATGCTCTCTACCTCAGTACCTCATGACCACATCCAGGGTGTGATGGGGCTCACACTGTTCGAGGACTTCATTTATTGGACCGACGGGAAGTCCAAATCTCTCCGCCGAGCTCATAAGACCACCGGTGCTAATGCTGTCGAGCTCCTAAATTCATGGCAAGCCATTAAGTCTGTCATTGTCTACCACCCACTGCGCCAGCCTGAAGGTAGACACGGTTTCAAATAAATAGTATTTTAATTTTATGCTTGGTTTGGCCAGAAATGAAAATGCTTTCATTATTATTTTTTCACTCTTACACAGCTCTTGCCATTTACAAACATTTAAATCCTATTTTAAATGTTGTTCTGGAAGACTTGGAATGTTCCAAAACGTAACATTATATTATATTATATTATATTATATTATATTATATTATATTATATTATATTGTATTATATTGTATTATATTATATTATATTATATTATATTATATTATATTATATTATATTATATTATATTATATTATGGATTACTTTTGTACAATATGGCAAGAGCTGCGTAACTATTCCTTTAAAATGAACTATTTAGAAACAATGCATTTATATCCCCTTTTTACAGTCCCAAAACACCAATGTCAAGTGGCCAATGGAGGTTGTAGTCACTTGTGTTTACTCTCTCCTGGTGGAGGTCACAAGTGTGCCTGCCCAACTAACTTCTACTTGGCCGCCGATAATAAGACATGCCTGTCCAACTGCACAGCCAGCCAGGTCTGTAAGCAAAAATGATGATTCTATGTCATTAGTCGGAACTGCAAGGATTGTTCCAGTTTGTGTAACCCATAACCAATTGACCTTTTTCGCTGTGTTGGACTTTTTTTTGCAGTTCCGCTGTGGAACGGATGAGTGCATCCCCTTCTGGTGGAAATGCGATACAGTAGACGACTGCGGTGATGGGTCTGATGAGCCTGCGGATTGTCGTGAGTGCTCAGCTTCCAATGTTACCCAGCCTACAGTGTCTGCACTGTTATTTTTGTTTTGAACAGTCTGTAATATTCATGTGGTGTTTAAGAACAATCCAAAAAGCGTGTGGGCCACATTATAAACCTCATCAGCCTCTCTTTACAAGTATGATTCTGTTTTATATGCCTAGTTGCCACAGTTACACTCATATGAGACCAGCCTAAAAACTCATCTTTCCAGAAACGTCACCATTATTGTGTTTTTGTCATACAGATTAATAGGGAGGCCTACTTGTGACAACTATGATTATAAAAATGCAGGTTTTGGTCAGACAACTTTGTTTTTCTTGTTTTTCACGGTTCCTGTAAGCTGCTCAGCACTCTTAACTTGGGTCATGAATATTAATTACATTATGTGATCTTGTGATTTGCTGAAAGGCAAAAACTGGAAGATGAGCACAAGCCATGTTGGATTACAGTTTATTGCTTGCATGTTCGTTCAAAACAACTGCTTGGCAGAGACTTCAGCTTAATCTTAAATTCAGCATGACATAGTAATACACACCTTATCTTTTTTCTAAATGCATGCAATTGATCTTGTAGTGAACGACTGATCCATGTATATGCTTTTTCATTTATTTATTTACTCTTTTACCTTTTTATTCAGATTTTTAGTCAGAATGTCATACCTCAATCTTTCGGTGAAACAACAGACTTCTCAATGGTGATGCATGCCGGACTTCTTTAATCATTTTGTTTGCATAAACCCCGCCCTTTTCTCACATTCAGATCTGCGTCCGTCCAATCAATAGAACCAAGTCCCTGTCCTACTTTTTCTTTTCGATAATCCGTTTCACTCAGATGTATGATTATTGCTACTTCCGTTACATTGCAAGTACTAAAGTCTTTGTTTTTACACAGTTGACGACAGTATCACAAAACAAAATGCAGTGGTTATTTTCCAAAACAAGAGAAGAAATTCTGTCATTTCTAAAACTGGCTTCGCCACCAGTTATAATGGCCTCTGATTGCACCAAATGCCAGTGCTGTTATACACTGTATGAAGATGAACTAGTTCACAGCTTCACGCTAGACTGACCTTTAAGTTGCGGGAAAGGATGAACTTTTGTTCTTTCATTTCTGTTTCCCAGTGAGCTTGTTTTTAGATTCACTTTGTGTCTTGGTGATTTACTTGAGCAGTACAAACAGAAAATGACAGGCTGCCGATGGCTGCTGTTAATAGGTGGAACCTCTGTTGTTCGATAAAGTGCAGGGGGTATTAAATATTGTAGAAGTGCTTTTAGAGAAATAATGGAATGTGGGTTGACCCGCCCATTTCAGGCAACCTCACGCAGCTCAGGTTTAAAACGCATACCTATGCGCAAATTGCTTTGAATCCTCCGGAGTTCACTGTTAATCATCATTTTTGCAGCGGAATTCAAATGCCAGCCTGGCCGTTTTCAGTGTGGCACTGGCCTTTGTGCCTTACCTCCCTTCATCTGCGATGGAGAGAATGACTGCGGGGACAACTCAGATGAGGCCAACTGTGGTGAGCAGAATAATACATAATGTACAAAAGCTGTTCTTAAATGCCATGTTCTTATTGACAGATCCATTGCTTTTCCTCTCTGTGTGAGGCTACCGGGTCTTCCTTGTAGAATTCGGTTCCTGTGAAGTATGTGGCATGCATGAGCAAGAAAAATCTGCCTGGAATTTTCATCAGCAGCAAATCTTCTTTAGCACAGCTGTCTCTGAGTGTTCAATTATACAGACTATTGCTGCTATCAAACGATCAATATCCACTTTAGAAGTATTAGAAAAGAGTACATGGTATTTTGTCATTTAACGATCGTAATCGGGATGTATTGGGCCAACATGGATTTACGATTCAAGACGTGTAGTGCTTTTAATACAAAATTATATTGTTCCTCTTTCATCTCAGTTTTATTCTTATTGCATCCCGAAGCATTTCGAAGCAACCAAATATGACCGGTATATGGATGATCGTGTTGCATTGACCCAGCATGATGATGTATCTAACGGTTTTTCTCACTACAATGTCTCCCCCCATTTGCAGATACATACATCTGTCTGTCAGGACAGTTCAAGTGTACCCGAAAGCAGAAGTGTATACCTTTAAATCTTCGTTGCAATGGTCAGGACGACTGCGGGGATGGCGAGGATGAGACAGACTGCCGTAAGCAATGCCATGACACTCTGTACTCCCTCCATTAAACATTTAACAATAATGGGCCTCATTCTCGTAAATTAAAGGGTGTTGTGACAGAATTGTTCAAACTCTGGCAAATTTGGCTTTTAATGATCCAGACTGACAAATCTCAAATGTGGCTTTTATCCCGCCACATGAGTTGGCTGGTTGGGAGCTAAAATGGTAGCCAGGTGCTTATTAGGTATTCAGGGAGAAAAGGCTCTTCCCTTGGAAAGGTAGCATGACTTGTCAGCGATAAGAGTCACCTGGGGTGGAAATGTGCATACATTTTTAGAACATTTTCTTTAACGCTTTTTCGACTAAACATTTTGTCCAACAGTGAACACATTATGCGTTACAAGAGAATTCTGTCATTTGTATATTTTTCTTTTTCTTTTTTCGGAACAGTTAAAGGACATTTCCACCACAATGTAATTTTCATCACATCTTATTTAGAAAGGACTGTGGTGGAAATAAAGGTGTTTTTGGGGGGGGTTATATATAAAACGGCAGGTGGCTTTTGTCTGGCTAAGGTAATTTATTATGTTATAAAGATTTAAATAACATTTTCAAATCCTATTCTGTGATTTAAAAAAAATCTACCTTTTTTTACCTTGAGTTTTCACCCGTTTCATATTTCATCTCAGGCATGCCTCATTTTACTTACACTTTTGCCTGCTTGATAACCAAATACACTCATTTTTGCTAGTATCAAAGTAGCTAGTAGCAAATTTGTTGTTCCATTAGTGGAGAAATTGTTGGTCAGGGTCCCAACTTAGGTCATTTTTGTAAAAATGTATCTAAGCCATAAATATTTTACCATATTGAAATGGTTGTTATGTTTTACTCTTTGTAAGATTATAGTATATATATATAATCTATTATTAAGACGTTTGATCCAACATCTAAGACAGATATTTGAAAAGTAGGAGAAATCTATGATGATGGCATGGTAAAATGCCTTTACAAGGATTTTTATTTGACCGTCATACAAAAAAAAAAATCATACTTTCAATCATAGTAAAAAAAAAATTTTTTAAAAACCCTGCAATAAATATATATATATAATTGGGTGTCATTCAACTCCCAACCTTGATTAACATTTCTAGGTTGTCATTTCCTCCATTCTTGGGTGGTAATTGCAGAAGACCTTGTCATAACGTAAAGAAAGTGAAGATGTCAATTACATTATTCCTTTCTACTGAATCATGGTCATTATGTATCAGGGCTCCAGGCTAACTTTTCCACTGGTTGCACTGGTGCTACCAACTTTCTCAGTTGGTCGCACCCGCATATGATTTGGTCGCACCTTCTTTTCTTTTTCTTTTGCTACATGCCATGGGATTAATCAATGCATGCTGATGAATAGTGGTCTTAATCTGCATACCATAGTTTTGCACTGATGTAAAAAGACTGACAGTGACACAAGACCTCATGTTATCAAAATGTTTTAATCTTTTAACTATCAAATCAAAATATTCTCAAAAAAAACTATTAAAAAGTTAAAAGTAAAAAGATGACTGTGAAAAATAGTAGTATTTAATTAAATGCATGTATGGTGAGATTACTAAATTTCATTTATGATGAAATTCATTGTCATGTCAATTTGTGCTCATTTTGACCAATAAACTGCAAGTGTCTTGCGGAAAAACATTGTAGCCGGAACTACTTTTCTCCGTTAATGTCTAGGGCGAGTCACGCAGGCACTGGGCAACTCCGCAGCCGAGCCGACCCGACCCCGAGATAAAATAGTCCGAATATAAACACTTATTATAGGCGTACCGTAGTGATTCAGGATAAGTCAAAAACACGGTTTGGAAAATGGATTCATAATGCACTCGTTCATTTTGAACATACGGACTGCAGCAGCTGCTGATACAACGGCGTTCTGTTGCGCATGCGTGAATTTAACTGAGTACTGACCATCCACTCGCACAAATGCGACCACATAAAATTTGAACTCGCACATTCTCAAAAAATGGTCGCAGTCTGGAACCCTGGTATATGAATGACCTTTACAAGTACAAGAAGTTGTATATGTTTTTTCCTCCCTCGCACTCTTACAATAGCTTATCCTGCGATTTCCTCTCTGTCTTAATGTTCCAGCTGAGAGCACTTGTTCTCCAGACCAGTTCCAGTGTAAGGCCACCATGCATTGCATCTCAAAGCTGTGGGTGTGCGACGAGGACCCGGACTGTGCTGACGGCTCTGACGAGGCCAATTGTGGTGAGTGGCCACAGTTATTATTCACAAATCAGAGCCTTGGTCAGCCACACGCGCAGACCCATCTGAAAGTCTGATTGAGGCTAATGTCAATTCTATGTGTTCCCACAGTCTTCTCTCTCTATGATGAAGTGAGGCCAGCTTTAATCATGAGCCACTCGGCTTTTATTAGCTGTGGCTTGTAACAATTCCCCTGGGCCTGTTTTGTTGCCTGAATGCCTGATTTAGTTTGACAGTGGTACATCAGCGGTGGCCTCACATATTGCGTTCTTCCTCGGCTATGTGTTCCAGACATTTAAAGTGCCGATGCACCAGCAAAACAATTTCTGAGGGTTCGCTGGACGTAATTTACTCCGAATAATTTTCTATACTCTATATTGAACAAGCGAGCTGTGTACCTCATTTTATTAGTACCACTCGTTTGATCTATACTGAAAATATAGAGATATACTTCAGAGGTTTACCTAGATGTCTCTATAGGCAACTGCCTTCTATGACTGAATCCTCGTTAAATTGTAAGCTCATAAATGACTGACTGAAACTCCGGGCTGCATATAAATAACATTCAACACGTGAAACGGGGGAGACTTTACTCAGTAGATTTCAATAGAGTTTTCCCATAGCATATTGCTAATCTTAAAACACAATACTCTTATCAACACAAAACTATTTGCTGATTTATTTCTTTCTTTTTTTTCCAAATACCCTTCAAAAGTTTGGTGTCGGTAAGATTTTTTTTTTTTAATCTCGGTAAGTCGGTAAGTATTTTATGCTCACCAAGGCTGCATTCATTTTATTAAAAATACAGTAAAAACAGTAATACTGTGAAATATTATTACAATTAAATTAAACTATTAAAATGTAATTTATTCATGTGATGGCAAAGCTGAATTTTCAGTCTTCATTCAACATGATCCTACAGAAATCATTCTAAATGCTGATTTAGTGCTCAAGAAACATTTCTTATATTATAAATGTTGAAAACAGTTATGCTGCTTAATATTTTTATAGTACCAGTGATACATTTTTTTCAGGATTCTTTTATGAATCTAAAGTTAAAAAGCCTGTAAATTTTGATCAATTTAGCTAAATAAAACTATTCATTTCTGTAAAAAAAAAAAAATTACTGACTATTATTTTATTATACTAAGTTATTCTCGGGAATGCATAAAGAAAATGAATGTAAAATAATTACATTAAACATACAGTACAGTATCTCATTAATATCATAAGTGCACAACTCTAAAATAAGTTTTGTAAAAGGGAAAAAAGATAAAAGTGTCTTTTTGGAACATGCCTTGTTTGTCTGTTTGTAGTCAGCTCACTAGGTTTTAGGTCAGAGCCATAGTCTTTTGAACCTTAATCATTAGACTATACTGCACGCTGATGTTGTTCTTTTTTACTCTAACATCATTGTAGATCAGGGAGAGGCAACGTCGATCCTGGAGTGCTGCTGTCCTGCGGAGTTTAGTTCCAACCCTGATATAAACTCGCCTGCCTTTAGCATTAGCAAAGCCCGTCTACGGAGAGCCTGGCCACTCCCTATTAAGTCCTATTGTACCGAATTTTGGTTGTAGTTCCACCAGAGTTCCACTGGGGGCGATCGTCCGAGTGCAAAATGAATGGGAGTCAATGGGGCTAGACGGCTAAATTTGTCTCTTTTACCCGATTGTCATTGAGAAATCTCAGATTTGAATGTAGGTTCTGCAAGTTCAACATGGGTTATAGGTCGAAAGTTGAATGAACGAGTGCTTATGTCCTTTCGATTTCTTACAGGTTGAGTTGTTGTTGCCCATAACACGCTAGCATTTTGCTAATGGACGCTGATTGGTCAGTGAAGGACTGATTACGACCAGAGACACCGCTTGATGGCATCGTGGCATATACGATATGGTACAACTACAATGCAGTGCAAATAGTAAATATAAGATACAGTGAGTAATAGTAAATAGTTTAGTCAATAAAATAAACAAACAGTATACAGCAAATAAAATAGTAATGAAAAGGCTATATAAAAATATAGGCTATATAAAATAAAATGACACAACCCTGTCTATTTTTGTTAAATTTCAGTTTTATTGATCAGTAAGAGACATTATAACAGTATTAGTAGCCTAAAAGGTATAATAAGTTATACAAGACAATAAATAAAGTAAACCATTCAGACACAGCAGGATACAACGTTAAAATAGCCAAAATATAAAGTTATGAAACTTCACTTTGCCCTCAGCCAAAACGATTTGCCAGGGAACAAATGATACGATTAATGATACCAAAGATCGCCCGTTAGATATACACAAGACGAATTATATCTCATGTTTAACCACTACTAGAGAGAGACATCAGAGCCGGCGGCGAACGTCACAAGCACTAGCCGAGGAAAGGCTGTTCCAGGCGGGGTGCAGTCAGAGCGCTGAGACCCGGTGAAAGACTGGTCCTCACAACTCCGAAAACGTCAGATCAAACTTTTAAATAGGCGCTATCTTTATAAATAAACCACAGATTTGAGCTTTAAACAACTACATTGTCGACTGAAAAACTATTAAAACTACATTTCGTGACACAATAACAGTAGTATTTTTAAATTTCGCGGCTTCTCTCGTCTGTCTATGCGCGAAAGCACCAGTGAATGAAGGATTGCCGTAAAGCAGGTTTCTGGTCGTACGATGTGTATGACGTCATTGACATTTTAAAAGACTTTTTAAAGCAAATAAGTGACTCTAAAAAATCTAACACCCAGTAATGTGTAATTTTGTTGCATCTTCTTTCGAATACAACATTCAAATTACTAGACAAAAAATTATATCCTGAGAAAAGTGGATTTTTAGGGGTATTGCTCCATAGACCTCCATTCATTCTGCACTCCGCCTGTGAGCGCCCTCATATGGACCTAGAGTGGAACTGCAACCAGTTCAGAACCCGGAAGTTTAATGTGAGTGGGAGTTCTCCCCATATTAGACATTCTCTGGCATTAGTAATCCTGAAGACATTGATTAGCTTGCTCAGGTGTGTTTGATTAGGGTTGGAACTAAACTCTGCAGGACAGCAGCACTCCAGTATGGACGTTGCCTATCCCTGTTGTAGATAATCATTTATTTAAATTGTGGATATGACCTCTAAGTAGATGTTTAAAGGCAATTGTCCTCAATTTATGGTGTATACTCTATATAACACTGTGACATCCCAGCAGGGATGATGAACATGGCTTTCCCAAATCGGCCAACAAAAGAAATTAAATCAATATCTTGGCTCTTGCAGGAGGGGAAAATTATATTGTCGGAATTTGATTGAGAAAATTGGTTTTGTTGCATTGGCTGAACAATCTGATGTTGTTATGGATTATCCGTAACTCAGAGAAAAATCCCCCAAATGAGTGACACATCCATGGAACAGTGGAAGGGTCACTTTGTAATTGAGGTGTGACGGCTCCTCTGGTGTCTCCATTGATTTTCCAGACGTGACACACTTTATCTACATCGGACTGCAAGTAATTATAGATCTTTATCTTACCAATTGATGTCAAATGGTATGCCATTAATGTAACAGGGTAGCTTTATTGATACGGTACTTACCAGCTCACTTTTTGTAACTGTGGGAATTACAAACATACATAAATAAGTGGAAATGCATGTAGATTTAGAAGATCCATGAGTAAATTCTGCCTTTACATGAATATGCAATGTTGTATCTTAGAAGACCATAATGCAGTGGCTTCTACAGTATGTTGTGACACTCATCAGTGTTTGTTAAAGACAAATATTATTATTATTAATTTTATATTACAAAACAATAAGCAGGATTTTTTTTCTCAAATGCCAGTGTCTCTAGATGTCTCTTTAGAAACGTTCTATCATTATAGTAAAAGCAACATGCCTGTGCCACATTAGAGAATATTTAAGCAGAAGAATCTGTCAAGGGAGATATTCTAGGATGCCCTTTTATTATTTCACACTAATGAAAACCAGTATTTGCAGTTTGCTTCTCTTTGGCTGTGTTCTTGGAAAAAACATGCCTCTCAATCTCGAAGTTTTGATCTGATGATGTGATGCTCATTAAAGTCACCATAAAACCAAAATTCACGATTCTTATTTTTTTATTGAATATTGTGATATTTAATATAAATGATTTATTGTTCACATCATTGTTTTATTCATTTCAAACCACAATGATCCAGCGATCCAATCCATTCCCAATCAAGTCCCACCCTACATTTTTTTCTGGTTTAATAAGCCATTCACTCGGATTTTATTCACACTAGGGAAGAAAAGACTATCTGTCTGTTTAATGCCGACTTTAACAGTTCTTCTTGGCTCTAGCACCTCACAAAGTTCTTAGTTTATATAACATAAACAGTACACGTACTCTGGAAAAAGGTGGACTGAGTTCCTTCAGGAATGTTCATCGCAGATTGTGCAGAGGTGACAAAGTGTTTGATGTTACGTGTCAAGTGTTCAGGTTATTGAGGATAGAAGATATCGGCACCACAGTCAGGTATCTCATCTTATGGTGTGTTAGCCTCTTGAGTGTGGGCATGTTTTGAACTTAGTGTCAGATCCGGGCCCAGGAACCCTGAGGAAATGATGATTACGTGTCGAAATGCAGTAGCATTGCATTAATATTCATGCACTTTTGAAGCCATTTTCATCTGTGTGTTTGTTTGTGTCTGATGAAAAAGATGAAAAGACCTGCGGACCTCATGAATTTCGCTGTGAGAATAACAACTGCATCCCGGACCACTGGAGATGTGACAGCCAGAATGACTGTGGAGACAACTCTGATGAAGAGCATTGCAGTGAGTCGCTCTCATCTCTCTGAGCACAGTAAAGCTTTTTCCACACTCGTGTTTGTACTAAATTGTTTTAACTGTCAAGAAACATCGTCTGGAATCTTCAGAGGCCAGTTCACAGACTATTTGAAGATTTCTTGCTTTCTGTCTGTTTGTTTACCATTTGTCTGTTTGGTTTTGATCTTGCTCATATTGCCACAAAGAAAGATCAACTATTTAAGTGTGTTTTATGCCATGTCATTTTTTACTTATGTTTCAAACCCATATGTTCTTTCCATACAATGACTGTTTATAGTTATTAACTTGACAGCTCATAGCAACTAGAAACTGTTGCGTGGATGAGATCTACAGTATGTGTATTTTTTACAGTATCTAGTGTCTGCAGTATTTTATTTATTTTTTGCTTCCAAAATGAAATGGGTGTTTTTATCGTAAAATTTTGCATGGTAACACTTTACTTTAATAATGCTATATATATATATATATATAGCATTATTAAAGTATTATGCCTTGTAATGCACCTTATGCACTGTATGGTCTCATGAAAAACTCTGATCAGTGTTATAATACTTATCTATTCATTGAACACACCTTTAATGCATTAAAACATAAGAAACTAAATGTTTTAATCTGCAAATATTATAATCTATTTAAACTTTGATTACAATTATGTAAATATTAAAAAATAATGCATTATAGTGTGCATTATGAATACCTTTACAATGCATTATAAATAAATGCTTCAAGTAACATGTTACCAAAATTACTTTTAAAATAACTATTAAGAAATACACATGCATATGTGGTTAAAACAACATGAGTTTGAATAAATAATGAGCATGTATAATGTCCAAGACGCCTTCGTTTTAATGGCCCTTTTTCGTACTTTGTTGTTAAATCAACAACCTATTTCAAACAGTTTATATTAACAGATTTTTCTAACCACCCAATATGTTTTTCTAGCCATTACAGCCTGTGAACTGTGAGAACAACCCTTTTATACGTTCTAATTGCTGATTAGTCTGCAAATAGCTCCTTTTAAGTTCTTGGCAAACTTGCAAGAACCTTGAAAACAGATGGTACAATGCCAATTCATGTCCAAGTGCAAGGCCACTTTGGCAGATTTGATTTGCTCTTGCTGCCACTCTGCTGTCCTATGCTAAGGTTTACTTCAGTTTTTTCGGTGAGGGCATGGTCAGGGTAGCTGTGCATCTTTAGCTGTCTTATTGTGCTTTCATCTCTCCAGAGCCGGTGACCTGTAATCATAAGGATTTTGCCTGCGCCAGTGGGGACTGTATCTCAGCACGCTTCCGTTGCGATGGTGACTATGACTGCGCTGATAATTCGGATGAGGTCAGTGAATGCTAGATGTCATTCAAGGTCAGCACAGCAGTTGTCTTATATTCCCAAACATTCCCTTCTAGCCATTTATTTCAAAGCTGTTTAATCTCGGTTTTCACACATCATTAGTCCTCATAATCTTATGGCTTCATCAGCAAGTGATGAAGATAGTGGATATTTTTTACATTTGACTTACAAAACTTTCAATTCTCTCCCTAATTATTATCAATAAACAGCCCAAAAATAATAAATAAATAAAAATATACACTGAAGTATGAAATGACACCAGACTGAATTTGTCCTTGCTTTGTGCTTTTTCAGAAGGATTGCGAGACTCATTGTGCAGAGGATCAGTTTCAATGCCACAACAATCTCTGCATCTCACGTAAATGGTTGTGCGATGGCCAGGAAGACTGTAAGACAGGGGAAGATGAGAGAAATTGCCTTGGAACAGGTAACTTTATCACATCTTGTGGTCTTTAAAGCTTAGGTTTATCATTTCTGCACTACTAGCATCACCAGACAGTTGCAAAAACAATTATTTCCCTAAATATTTCCCCTGTCAAACATTTCCCCAAACTCACACCATTGGTTGAACCCATGCTTGAGATGCTCAAACAGACAGAGCAATATTGTCATAGCTGTACAAAGCCATACATGTACTTCTGCTTTTCGTCTGAATACACCTACAACGTATTTGCTTATAGTTGTCTCTGCACATTAACCTGGGATAGATGGCAGTATGTAAACATTGAGAACATTTAACATTTCAGCTTTAAATATTTTATGATTACATTGTCTGATAAGTTCAAATACTCTAGCTTACTTTTGTCTTTCAAAAGTTTGTGCATAATAAACATAATAAAGTGACTTAGTCAGCTCTCTAGTGTTTATTCCTTGATTAAATTTTAATTTAACCTAAGAACTTATTTAGAAGCCTCAATATTTTATTATGTGCATATTTTCTATAAATCTCCTGAAGTGTCCCATTGCAGTTCCAAAATCGTATTTTTCTGCACATAAATCAGAATATCTGGCTTAAATAAAAATGTTTTTAACATTTTATAATAGTATTTCTATTTTTGAGGTAAAGCTCACTAAAGCCATGTAACTGATTTTAGCATCAACAACATAACAGCAACTTTATATGGTCACATGACAAAAACTTTAGATTAAGTGGGTCAGTTTACAGTTTACCCACTGTTACGTATTGCCCCACTCTTCCTGTACACGTCAGTTGAATGTAGCTGTGTTGGAGTGTTTTTTTACCCATCATCTGTTTTGCAGTGCTTCCCTCCTGCTCTCTAAATGAGTATGTGTGCGCCAGTGGAGGTTGTGTGTCTGCCAGCCTGAGGTGTGATGGACATGACAACTGTCTGGACAGTTCTGATGAGGTCAGTCCTCTAGCAAGACCCTCTCACCTTACATAAAGCGCTCCGCTCTCAGAAACTGTGCACAAGTGCAATAGTGAAACAAAAACAAAGAGCTGTACAAGTAGATATTTTGGAAACACATTTGAGGAAGATACTACTATCCCCTATACAACCTCTCTAGGGGGAAAAAAAAAAACAGATCACAACAGGTTTAAGTGGACAAGCTGGTTCAAGTTCAGTTCAAGCTGAAAATCAACATGAAAAAAACTTTTAAAATCCATTCTACTTTCTTAATCTCTGAGTGAATCACAGTTGGAAAACCAAGAGGGATTCAGCTAAATAGGAAGTACATTCAGAAGCAAGGCAAGTTATTAAATTTCTCTGAAGGATTATGACAAAGATTCTTTGTTTTTGGTATAGCATGCACTAATGAATTGTGCACAATAAAACCAGCAGCATGTATTAAAGGGATCATGTGTTATTTTATATTATTGGGTGTAATAAAATAGGTAAACATGCTTTAATGTAAAAACTAATTATAATAAATCACATACTGTGCAATATTGTAGCTCCTCTATTCCCAGTCTGTCTGAAATGCACTGATTTCTACAAAGCCACTCCTTCCGAAAAGCTCAGATTGTTCTGATTGGCCAGCTGACCCAGTGCGTTGTGATTGGCCAAACACATCAAGTGTGTCGGAACTGTAACGCCCCTTACCATAATCCCGAGTTTCAGCTACCAAGGCTTATGAAGCATTTGTAAACACACAGTTAATAATAATGTCAGTTCGAGCCCCAGTCGGATTCTGAAAATGTGCAAACCTTTGGGTTGTACTGCTTAGGAACAGCTTTATAAATAAACCGTAAAACGACTACGACTAAAGGCTGTAATATACTACACTACTTTTGCCCAGATTTACAGTCTGGACAAGTTGCCAATGTTAGAGCTATGCAGATGCAGATTTGAGTTGACAGATTTCACAGAAAATCGTGTAGTGTATAATGGTCACAGACTCCGATTTTCTAGCTTCAAAGTTTGATTCCATCCAGTCGGAAGATATCAAACATTTTTGATATTTTGAGCCAATTTTAGAACACATATTGTTTTCATTTGTCGCGTGTCTCCTAGCAGCAAGGCTCATGTTTAAGCACGAGTTTGTTGTGTTTGTATGACTTGAAAGTCTGGTATTGTGTGATTCTCAGCCGTTTAGTGTATGATGCCCAGTTTTTCCTCTGTAACTATTTACTAAGTCAACAAGTGTATGATGCCTAGTTTTTTTTAAAAATCTGTTCAGAATTTAAAAGTCGTTCAGCGTATTCCAGCCTTAAAGCTGATTTCAGCTGGATTTTTCATCAGTGTAGAACAGATGAAACAGTTGACAATGTAATGGATGTGGCACTCCACAGTGAAACTATTCATTATTAATTAGTTTAATCAGATACATCAGTAATCAAAGGTGCAAAAGCAAAGACATACTGTATATAGAACACTAGTACTTATATATATTAGTTCAGAAGCTCATATTTTATGATTTGTGTGTCAAACAAGCAATTCATATAACATGATGGCATATTGTTTTAATTAACTGTGAGATAAACATATGCACCATATTGGAAACATAAATTGTTTTGAACATCTAGTATATTAGACTCATGTTCGACTCCATGGAAACAGAGACTTTCTGCACTTTCACAAGTACAGCAAATTCTTTCTCTTGAAAGTGAGTATTTTAGGCTTTCGTTGTTCTGCATACACCAGATGGACTGTGTCAAGGAGTGCAGAGAAGATGAGTTTCTGTGCAAAAACCATGCTCACTGCATCCCAAAACGATGGCGCTGCGATGACGTGTTTGATTGTGTGGACCACAGCGATGAGGAAACCTGTGGTCATGGTATGAAGATGTCCATATTTATGGTCAAACTTTAGTTTGGGGAACACACATTCACTATTAACTACGACTTTTGCCTCAATAAACTCCTAATTTACTGCTTAATAATAGTTAGTAAGGTAGTTGTTGGTTAGGTTTAGGTATTGAGTAGGATTAAGGGATGTAGAATATGGTCATGCAGAATAAGGCAATAATATGTGCGTTATAACTACTAATAAACAGCCAATATGCTAGTTATATGCAAGCTAATAAGCAACGAGTTAATAGTGAGAATTGGTCCCCAAACTAAAGTGTTACACTGTTTAGAATACAAATATTAGTGAATTAAAATATCATCTTTTCTGAGACAGTTTTCATAATTAAATTGTTTTGGACATATTCAAATTGTTTGTGTATGTGCTTGTTCAGGTTGTCATAACCCTTTTTACTGCAAAATATCCATGCGTTACAGTTTAAAAACCAGTTTAATGTTGTTTATTCAGATGCTTTCTTCTGTCGCCCCGATGAGTTCATCTGCAACAACACCCTGTGTAAGCTGCATGTGTGGGTGTGCGATGGTGAGGATGACTGCGGAGACAACTCTGATGAAGACTCCGAAATGTGCGGTAGGATATTCAACTCTCCCAGTGGAATTGCATGACCTACGGCAGCGCTTTTCGCCTGCTGAACTTTCATTTGAGTTTTCTGATATTAAAATCTATACTGTCTGTATGTAGGAGTCACTGACTGCATTACCAATTAAAAACACTACATGAGCAAAACTATATCACTGATACTAATGATTCCAGGTTCCAACAAATGAGTCATTTATAAAACTCTAGTATAAAAAAAAACATTTTATGAATCATATAGCTTTACAATGCACATACTGTAACATTTTGTTCTTATTTCTATAGCCAAACTACCTTGTCCTCCAGCAAGGCCATATCGCTGCAGAAATGACAGAGTGTGTCTACGGCTTGATCAAATCTGTAACAATGTGGATAACTGTGGGGACAACTCAGATGAAGATGAATGTGGTAGGCTCATTCACAAGTCTCTGATGATGCCTTTATCCTCAACAGCACAATGAGAAATCCATCTTTTGTGCCATACATTTTATTTAATTGACAAAAAAAACACCTAGTCTAGAATTTAGTGGTGTCATTGTTTTGCTAGCAGTTCCTGAGGTATTTCAGATACAGACAGTAGTGCTCATTAATCATTCAAATGATCTTAGTAAATTTGATGGAAGACTCTTTGGGTGGTGCTGAATAAGATGTGTCAGCTGAAGTTTGGATTGAAATGGATGTTTTTTTTTCCTTTTTTCCTATGGGGCCCAAACCAGAGACTGTGTCAACTAGGCCCAAGCCGTGCGGGAAGGCAGAGTTTACCTGCAGTAATCGTAAATGTATACCCGCACAGCTACAGTGCGATCTGTTTGATGACTGTGGAGATGGAGGATCAGATGAACAGGACTGCAAGGCTTGTACGTGTTTACCAAATCTCTGAGATACAACCGTCGGAAAACAAGCAATATTGTCAGATTTAAGGCAGTCTTGGTGGATTACATGGACACGTGCTGTGCATCTGTAATTGACATATGAAAATCATTCAGGCTTATCTTCCAGATGAGTTTTTTTTTCTTATTTTATTTGTCGCCAATGACCAAGCATCAAAACACACACACAAAAAAAATCCCATCATGCACTGGGACAGTGGGCGCAAGTGTAAAGTATGTCACTTCAAAGCTCTCTCTCTCTTTTATTCCAGCTTCAAATGGAGACATATGTGGAAAGAGGATGAATCCATGTGGGGAGGATGCAGTGTGCAATCATACAAACACAAATGCAATTTGCCACTGCAAACCTGGCTTTCAGAGAAATCTCAGAAGCAGAAAGTGTGAAGGTACTGTCAGACTATCTTCCCTGATTCTGTTAACGTTCAGAAAAATGATTCACCGCTTTATCTGAGGGGGATTTAGACTTTCAATGTAAAGGTGTAGTGTACAATTTCTGTGACACCAGCAACACCAAGTTTGACCAATTCTGTGCTTAACATTAGCTAAACCAGAGTCAGAAATGAATGGGTTTAAAATGCCCCAGTAAATAAAGTTGTAAAATCCCAGTAATGAATTCCTTAATTTTTTGATATATCTGATATATCAGCGTGATATATTTCCTTATATTTTGTGTTAGACCTACTTTATCACATAACATATGAAATGTTTAAATTTATTGGTAATAGAGGATTTATTTTTAATGAATTGATTCATCTCAGATTTAAAGTATTTTTGATTTAAATAGTTTTGCTTTGAATCCTGTCCTGTCAATCACTTTATCATTTAGAGGTTTTCCCACGCATTATTTTGAGATTCAAAATGCCTGTTCTTTTTATCAAGCAAGAAGATTCAAGGATCAGTGTTTTCCTCTTTGTGTAGTAAAACTAAACCAGAGGCCAAAGTTAAGCTTAAGCTCCTGAACATGCTTAACCTACTGAAAATGTTTTGCATTTAAAAGAACATTTCCAGTAAAAGGATTGTGCGCTCACATATAGTGTTTTTGCTGGGAATCAATGAGATGCAGTGAGCAGACCACATCTGACGTTTTATTTCCAAGCACTCAGCATGTGAAAAAAAATCCTAATGCTGAACGTCACACAGTTTGCACAGCCAAAAAAAAATATTTTCCAGAAAGTGCTTTTCCTCAATAACAGACTTTTGTCCTTCCCTCTTTTTTGTTGCAGAAATCAATGAGTGCCTTAACTTTGGCACTTGCTCTCACTATTGCACAAACACAAAAGGATCATACAAATGTACATGTGACAAAAATTATAAGGATATGAATGGTAGCTGCATAGCAAAAGGTAAGGATCTATATTTTCTATTGACTTGACCTTTGGCTTCACTGTGACATTTTATTTAGATTTTAAATCACTTATTAGATCTTTTCATACATTAGCTCAGTACACCGGGCCTAGATATACATTTTAAACCATCCAAAGCATAAGTATCATTTCTGTGGTACATTTATACTATATGTTGTCATACATATAACTATATTGTCTTCTTCCTGTAAAGTATTGAGCTTGAATTACTGATTATTGATTGATTAAAATGCATATTGCTGTGTTAGAATGATGTATCTGCATCTGTAATTGTCAAACTGTTGTCTTAAACCCTAAATGGAATTTAGCCACTTTTCATTTTTTTTGCATATTAATAACTCAACGGGCAGGACCAGAAGATCGAGTGCTCTACATAGCTAATGACACTGAAATCCGAAGTTTTGTGTATCCATTTAACCAGAGCCATGGACACAAAGTACATGCTCGCATCGAGGAAAATGCCCGCATCATTGGGATGGATGCTCTGTATCACCAACAAAAGTTTATCTGGGCTACTCAGTTTAATCCCGGTGGACTTTTTTACAAAGATATCCTAAACAGGAGTCAAACTAAAACAAATGTTGGCATCATAGTAAGTATCATGAGTCTTGCGTGCAGCATACGTCATATTTTCTCAGGAAAATTCTGGATGTTTCCTTCTAGTTATTAATTTACTTTTCTTCTTCTAATTAATACAGTATTTCCACATTGCATCTCCTTAATATAATGATATACAACAAACATTCGATTTGCTTCTATGTTGGTATATGTACTTTTCACTGAATTAGTAAATACTACCCCATAATTAATGCATTTTACCACTATTTTATCATATAGAGATTTCAGACAAGCAGGATATTATATTTTGATCTTCCCTGTGATTAGTTAGTTTGTTTATAGAAAATATTAAAACAAAATCATATTTTGAGTCCAAACCCAGTATGCCTACTTTGCCCTATCCCAATATCAAAAGCAGTTTCTGAAATTTTCACCATGTTTATTTATGAATAACTTTTTCCTAAAAATACCTTATCGTATGCATAATCTTAAATATTCTGTGATGTCTTGGCCCACATGGGAATCACCTTGTTATCTGGGTGACTTTTGCAGTGCCCAGACTTCCGCAGACCCAGAGATGTGTCAGCTGACTGGGTGACTGGTAATATCTACTGGACAGACCACTCTAGGATGCACTGGTTCAGTTATTACACAGCTCACTGGACCAAGCTTAGATACTCTATTAATGTGGGGCAGCTCAAGGGACCCAACTGCACCCGTCTGATAACTGACATTGCAGGAGAGCCTTATGCCATTACTGTCAATCCAGTCAAAGGGTAGGAGCATGTTTCAATACTATTTAGGCTCCATTTTCTGCAGTTTATTTATTTTCTAAATGTATACAGTGGGTGTCAAAAGTCTATAAGCACATTGAGAATAAAGTTTTAGAATTTAAATCAGTTGAAAACAAAGAAATGTATGTAAGCTTGTTCCCGCCACAGAATAAAAAATAAAAAAGGTAATTGCGACTCTTTATCTCACAATTCTGACTTTTTTTCTCACAATTGCGTGATATTAAGTCAGAATTGTGAGATATAAACTCGCAATTGCGAGAAATAAACGGACTTTTTTCCTCAGAACTGCATGTTTATATCTCGCAATTCATACTTTGCACGTGACGTCACAAGTACTGGCTGGCGGGCAAGAACGTCGTTCTCCAGCAACGAAACCCAATAAACTAATCAAGGATCTTGCCAGGACGTCGCCAGTTTTACTATACATAAGTTGGTGTTTTGAGGTTTGTGATATCTATGGGTTTCAATGAGAACCAGAGATGACCCAACAGTAGAGCTAGATTATTTTTCTGGATTTTATGGTTCTTAACATTTTTTGTACTTATTATTTTGATTTTACTATTGATATTATTGTTGGGCTTGTATTAATGTTCTGTTTATTTTTGTTTTGTAAGGTGTCTTGAAAGGCGCCAACAAATAAAATGTATTATTATTTACGGAGGAATTATTACTGCACGATTATCTTTAAAAAAAAAACCTTGTCTGCTTTACACAATTTAGCTACCTTGGAGTTAATCCTATTTCTAGTCCATAGTTATGCAGCTAGCTCGCTAACAGACTTGATAGCTACTAAAAGACCCATAAGACCTGGAACTACAGGACTCTACGTTGAAAATACCCGTTTGTTGCCTGCCAGGTATCCATGGTAGTCACGTGACTGCAAAGTATGAATTCTGACTTTATAACACGCAATTGGGAGATGTAAAGTCAGAATTGCAAGATATAAACTCACAATTGCGTGTTATAAAGTCAGAATTGCGAGATATAAACTCACAATTGCAAGATATAAACTCAAAATTGCGAGAAATAAACTTGCAATTCTGAATTTTTTTCTCCCAATTGCATGTTATAAAGTCAGAATTGTGAGATTCTGAGGAAAAAATCGCAATTATCTTTTAAAACATTTTATTCTGTGGCGGAAACAAGCTTCCATAGAAATGTTATGATTTAAAAATATTTAGGATTCTGAATTACGTCTAGGTCACTTATCAAATAAGCAAATTTATTACACTGACTTCTTATTCTCGCTGTATATAAACTGGAATACTTGGTATAATACACTAATATTGTATTTTTACCTGTTTCAGGATGATGTATTGGTCAGTAATAGGTGACCACTCACACATAGAGGAGAGTGCGATGGATGGCTCCATGCGTAGAGTACTTTTGGACAAGAACCTTCGGAGACCCACAGGTATGTTTTTGTATTTCTCAGTGTGATGGGCATGCACTGTATTTCAACACTATCTCCTTGCTTTGAGTCCTCAGCTGTTTTTCTGTGGGTGTGATAAATGAGAGGTTGTTGTTTTGGTTCTTTCTAAAGGGACGTGGTCAAGGTCTGAATGCGTTTGTGTAGAAGCTTGTTGGTCTTTCATCCTTTTTCAGTACATCACAGCACTTTGCTCATTTCCGAGTTTGAGGGAATGTTTCAAGTGCAATGCCTTTAGGTAAACCTGCAGGCGTGTTCCTCAGGGAAACACTAAGTACCGCTACATTTAACCATGGCCTCCTTTACAGGGGCCAATATTACGCCTCCAGTGCAGCTTTAGGAATCCATCATCTCTAGAAAAGGAACAAAACTGCAACATCCGAGTCTTTAATCAAGAGAGGAAATGTAATGAGTCAAGCCATGCAAACTCAGAGAAATATGGGACAAACTTTTGCTGAGTTTATTTCAGGAAGAGAAAAAGGACACAGATCTGAAACTTTTGTGCTGAATATGTCCACATTGAAGCAAGGGTTTCTTAAAGGTTATTTAAATACATAAAAAAAGTTCAATTTAGCACCTTATTGACTTAAACAGCCTTCGTCCTTCTACAGTCTCACATGACCTAAATGAATGAAACTCTTCTTGCGTGTTGTTATTTATTTATTTATTTTGGTAAACATGTTATAGTAATGGTCAATAATAACCTGTTCTCATTTACTGGATTGTTTTCTTGTGAGCTTTTGCTTTTGTGTAATATGTGTACATGTTTAAGTATGTAAAGTTTCTTAACATTCTGTACCAAGCTCTGAAAAAAACTCTTCCCGTCATTTATCTGTAGGGTTGGCGATTGATTACTTCAGCCAGCGTGTGTACTGGGCCGATCCCGAGCTCTCTGTTATTGGTAGTGTCCGTTTTGATGGCTCAGACCCATTGGTGGTAATCGATAGCAAGCAAGGTGAGAAGAACAGTTGAAAGGGAATCTGATAGTATTTTCCGCATGTATCTTATATGCCTGAAATCATTAACCATTGAAATGGTTTTTAGAAGATTCAGTTTTGTCTAATGTCATTGCTTCACTTCATGCTTGCACAGGAATATCACATCCGTACAGAATAGATATTTTTGAGGATTACATTTATGGAACAGGACTGAAAAATGAAGTTTTCAGAATACAAAAATATGGGAAAAAAAACATTGAACCTCTCGATCTGGGTATTGAAAAAACAACAAATGTCCTGATCTCTCATCGTTTCAAGCAGCAGGATGGTAAGAGACCACATTTTCTCTAAATGTTTTCTATTTAGTTCTTTTTCCATTTTTACCTTGGAAAATGATGAAATTGTTCTTTTTTAAGAGTTATTTGTATGGATCCTGGGAGATGATTTAATAGATTCAGACTACCAGGTTTTTGAAAGAAAATAATTTTGATAATAGTTTTGAAGGTCACAGTGATATTCTTCAACAATTGCATGCACAGTATTTTGAGACTGTCATAGTGTTGTTGTAGTGCCAGAGTTGTTGTATTTACAACTATTTCTTGGTTTTTGTTTTGTTTTTTACCCTAAGGCGATCACATGGTTTCTTCATTAGTGTTCTGTGCACCTCATTGAGACACTACAAAAATGAGTACAGCTCACTAATGTAATGTAACACCCATTTAATTTGCCACCCCTATGCATTGCGTTTGTGACCGCATTCTAATATGCTGTCTTCTCAGAAGCTGACCTCCTCTGCTGTCGGTCTTGGTTGCTCTTTGTTATCAGGTTGTGTTAATGGCCTTACAACCTAAAAAAGATCGTTCTGTTCTGGTGGGTTTGTAGTAAGGGGCAGCTGAGCCAGTCCCCACTGACTCATTAAAGTCAGAGATCTAGCCTGCTGGAGAGACTTGTGCACTGGCAGCAAAAGCTAAAAGTATAGGTTTGATGTCCTCAGCAAAACACTAAAGATTGATACAGATGTCCCCTTATACTGTCGGCATCCCTGAGTAACGGCTTTCAAATCTGCAGCTTTTGAGGCGCCAGTTCGATGAGCTGCTTTGAGAAATGAAATAAAAAAGCTGAAAATGTTTCAGATGGTACTTTCCACAAATAGGTTACAAAATAGGACCTGGACCTTGACTTAACTTTTTTTTTTTTTTTTTATAAATGGTGAGTGAAAGGGTTAGCCTTTAGAATATGTGGATCATCAATCTCAATATTAAAGTAAATACAGTATTCGAGTATACATGGATAAAAAGTTATTTTTGCTGTTTATATTTCCTAGCATTAAAATAATTTAAATAAACATCAAAAAGCCAGAATGGGTAAAAAAAAATTTAGTTATTAGACAAAATGTTGGTTTGTAGCCGGAATTTCAAAAAAATGTGTAATAGGTAGAAATTGATAGGTGCAATATGTATGAAACAACAAATCATTTTTCAGGTAATTATTTGTAAACAATAAATTATCATGATTTTAAACTGAAACTCAGCATTGATTTATCTAAATGTTATTGTACCTTCCAAGTTAAATGTATGCTTTGTCGTTTTTGTATTCAGTGGCCAATCCCTGTCTACGGATGACCTGTGATTTTATGTGCTTGCTCAATCCAACCGGGGCCAGCTGCACCTGTCCAGAGGGGAAGACCTTGGTCAATGGCTCTTGTATTGACCCCATTGTCTCAGGTCTGAAGCCTCACTTTACTGTAGGGCTGCTCCATTTGATTTGTTCTTTACTAAGCCTGCTGTTTTTTTGTCATTTTGGGGGTCTATATATATAATTTATTTCAATATGGTGAAGGTGAGCTGTGCCGACCTGCCTGTGAGAATGGAGGGCGTTGCTTGGGCAATGAAAAAGGAGACTGGCGCTGTTACTGCTGGCCCAGTTTCTCTGGAGAACGCTGTGAAGTCAACCACTGTACAGATTACTGCTTAAACGGAGGCACGTGCACTGGCTCACCTCTCGGTAAGAAACTCTCTTAGCTTTGTGTAAATTTGAATACATGACTGAATTATTTGCCTCAGTTTGAATTTTGAAGTATTTAAATGGTCTTATAATCATTACTTGTATTCATATTACATGCAACTATTGTGCCCTGCAGTTTCATTAAGAGTTTTTTTAAAGAACTTTTTTAAAGAAAGACATCTGTCACCAAAGACGTGTGGCAGTGTGTGTGCTAGTAATAACATAATCTACATTTATTCAAAGCAGAATTTTGGACTCTGGTCTGTATGGTAAAAAATCGAGCACTTTAGAAACGTATAAAAGATTGCTGATGACAAAATCAGCTGAGTGTTTGTGTCTGCACCTCAATTAAAATTAGTCAAGAGTGTCATATTACAGCTTCGTCTATCATAATCAATCAAATGACTGATGAAGCATGCAAGAAAGCAATTATTCTCAACATCAGAATCCTCTGAAATTTGACACATTTCATAATTTTCTCTGTCGATTGTTAAAGGGGTCATATAATGGTACATGCACTTTTTCAAGTTGATTGTACTGAAATGTGTGTTGGCAGTGCCTGTACACAACCATCATATAATGATAAAAATCCATCCAGTGGTTTTGTTTTAATCTCCTTATATGTTTTCCCCTGCCTCAAATCGAGCCGTTCGACCGTGTGACGTCACACGGTCGGACGCCCCTCCCGCGATTGTTGATTGATAGGCGCGTTTCAACACAGACCCGCCCTCGCTCGTGAGAGCTGTCAATCATAGTCCGCGCGGACCGGCGCGGTCATTGTTGATATGCTGGAGCACTGTCTATGAGCAGAATGGCGTCTAAGCGATTGTGCATTGTGGTGTTCTGTTCTTGGGTGTAATAACGAACACAGCAGTCATTTTAATGTTCCTAAATCCGAACCACTGAAGACGCAGTGGCTGAGTTTGTTTTCGAAGGGAATATTCCCCACGAGCAACGTCAATGCGGTCATGTTTGCGCGAATCATTTCTCAGCAGACTGCTTTATAAACGAGGGTCAGTATAAAGCTGGTTTTGCTAAGCAGCTGCTCCTGAATAAAGAATCGGTACCAGATATTCGTGTTCCTGCTGAACCTCTAGAACAACTGAAGTGAGTGTAACGTTTTATTAAACTTTATATTAATATTTATATCTTTGCAAATCGATTCACGATGAATGAGTCTAAGGTTTACACTCAGGGTACATTACTGCATGTTTTCTATATACGACGTTCTCCATATAATTCATAATCCCACGTTTATAATGAACAACACGTTATGGTATTGTGTTACAAACGTGTACGCACAGAACAGAGGGGCGGGGTGAGCAAAGCTCATGATCATTTAAAGTCATATGCACTGAAACGGCGTGCTGAAAACAGAGCTGTTTTTGACCAGGTAAAATAAGTGTTTTCTTACAATACTAATGAGAATTTTTAATTAAAGTATATTACAAACTTTTAATTTAGACCCTAAAGAATCATATTAGCTTGTACAAAAATGGCATTATATGACCCCTTTAATGGCCGAGTGAGGTGCAGTTATTATTATTAAAAAGAATAGTTACTGAGCGACTTTGCTCAGAACTATAAATACAAATGTAGCATTTTTGAGGTCATGTGAACTCAAAACTCTACACCATTTATTGAATCTAAACAGTAAAGCTCATTCCACCTCTGCTTTCTGACCTATAGTGAAAACATTTGAACACATGCACTTTGTACGATGTATGGAAATTGTCGCTCTGCATGTCCTTCTAAAGGATCTCAATGCAGTTTATTTTTGATCTTAACAGTTTACACATTTTAGTACACATTTTTTTAAGCCTGTCACAGGATAGATTAAAAAATATATATACAGGACCTGACATCAAACCTGCAGCTCCTATTGCGGTATTGCATTTCATTTGAAAGAGTTGTTTTACGGGGGGGGGGGGGGGGGGGGGGGGGGAAATGTCCTACAGATTTATATATATATTTAAAATAATTGTATTATATACAGTGACCAGGAAGGAACATGTTCAATGTAATATTCTAAATAAAATGTTATTCTATTAGTCATCTCTTTTTCTGATAATCCCAGGTTGCTATTGTCATACGGGTTTGCTTATGCATTAAACTAGTAGCTAATTAGCCCAAAAGAAAATATGAATAATTAATAATATAGTTATAATTCATTATAAATATTTAGATCAGCTGTAAGAATTAACTTGATGTAGCAGAATTAATACCACTCTCAGCTAACCTGTTCGTCCAGCAAACACTCAGTGTTAGTTGCTTATTAATTCTAAGAAATGTTAATTTCCGGGGTATAGGAAATAACTGTCTTACTGTACAGTACTACTCAGAGCATGTAGACAAAATCTGCATGATTAGGGACTCCAGTACATGAGCATGAACCACAAACAACTCTACATATGAGGCAAACAAGACTTTGTTAACTAGACTAAACACTTAGGGGCTGTTTATACCTGGCCACTTCATGCGTTTTCTGTGATCGGATCGTGAAAAGACCAGGTGTAAATGTCCTCCGAAACGCATTCGAGACGGATTTGAATCCGATCGCTCAAACCACATCAGGAGGAGGTCTGGGCCGCATTCCAGACGAAACTGGACAAGTGTAAATGCATCTGGTTGTTGAAACCACATATGTAAATTTTACTCCTCCTAAAAATGCTAAAAAAAAACGCGTGAGAGCGTGTTAGTATATAGGCTATATGTCATGTTATAGTCAGATATGACGACGCTACTGCAACACGCATCACCGCAGATGAGCACCTGAGCATCTCTTCATCAAGCCAACGTGCAAACTATCCCAAATCAAAGTGAAAGTAAGTCGCAGACGCTTAACACGCATTCATCTTCATTAAAAGTAAAGAAACGAAATGATCTTGCCAGGGCTGTTGCCGCTCTCTCTTATTGCTGTCTTTTATTTTGAAATTAGCTGATGATCAATAAAATGGAGCTCATATCTGTTGCTTTCGGTGACGTGCACTCCATTAAATCTGCATATAGCGCGGGAATTGAAGATCGGATTTATATCCATTTTGCAAAAACACATTTATGTGACCAGGTGTAAATGGAATCGTTTTGATAAATCAGATATCTATCCGATCTGAGAAAATGCATGAAGTGGCCAGGTGTAAACAGCCCCTTAGACTAATCTAACATACACATACATGTGAGCAATGGAAAGAGAACTGAAGCAGAATACAGGAAAGCAAGAAGTTATCACATTGTTTGAAGTTCAACAGATCAACAGTTTTTAACAAACCATCAGTTTCTTAGTTCTAACCTTCTTTAAAAAGGGGTAGGGGATGCTTAATGTATCAAATGAGGAGACTAAGTTTGATACTTGTATGTCTCGCCCATTTGAATACAAGTGTCCTAATGCAATTTGTTGAGGCTCCAGTTGATCTATGCTGAAGTTGATGAGAGAGAACCAGTTTGAGTCAGAGGATCTTTGAAGAATGGAAAGACAAGGCCGCAGCCTGGCACAAACCTGGACTTTTAGCTCAGCATCATCTTCATGTCAGAATTTCTCAAAATCAGTGTGATCTTTAAACCATAAGGATGCCACACTTCCAGGGGTCAGTGAGCCAATGTTAATTTAAACTTTTAGATGGAAAGTGTATGTTCCTTTGTCTTCGAGCATGGTGTTTTGCGTATGCAATTTGATTGGGTGTTGATGCAGAAATATGTAAATATATGTATATAAATATAAATATATTAAAAGTTCTTCAAATAATGTTATGCTGCATATGTATCGACATATGATGTAAATGATCATTCAAGAAATTAGAAAGTATAAAACATTCATTCAAAGAGTTTAGATTAAAACACTATAAAATAATCTGATCTGGCTCAGTCACTAAAAACTCGTGGTCACAAAAAAACAGGATGTTGTTCCCTTAACATAAGAAGCTGTGGCCTCGAGATATTATCACGTTCCCATAAGTGTTATGTTGTGCTCACAACAACACTAAGTGAACTGAACATGTCCCTGTCACAGTAATTATATGACTTCATTAATTTACATAGTTTTTTTTTTTTAATTCTGGGCACTTTTACACTAAAGCTTTTGGTGGCAGAGCTTAGTTCATTTGGTTGCTGTTAAAGCTGTTTTTAGACAGCTTCAATGTATGGTTCTTGTGGACTCCAGTACAGTTTACATTTATAAATTGCCTACTGAAAAGATACCTTTCTCATTGCCTCTCTGCTGAATTTGCCTTCAGCAAACAACTCACATTCTCTGCAAGTTTTGGTAGTAAAACTGAAAAGGACAAAACAAAAATAAAATGCCCACGTCTGCTACTTATGGGCGTTTCTTCTCAATGTGGACACATCTGTCTTCTCCAATCGTAGGGAAACCTACTTGTCGCTGCATGACAGGATTCACCGGTCCAAACTGTGAGAGGCGGGTCTGTGATAATCACTGTCTGAATGGAGGCACATGTGAAATAAGCGTTGGAAACCAGCCAGTGTGCCGCTGCTTGGCAGAGTACACGGGTGACCGCTGTCTGTATCGTAAGTATTGTAAGAGATTGCTTGTACCCAGCAGAAATGGTCAGTGACTACATTTTAATTCAATAGGTCAGTGATTCTCATGGCAGCTAATTACATCCACAGTTGTGCCCTCTTAATTCAGTATCATCATAATCCATATTGCTTGTTTAAATCATTCAAATACCAAGTGAAACAGAACGAAATAACTGTGGAGAAAATGATATGATCTCCAGAGAGGGTTTTTCTCTTGAGTTGTTGTATTTTCAACATAGAAGACCAGTCACTAAATTGTGGTTAATGGAACAATTGTTACATGTTCTCTCCCCAACTGGTAGCAGCAACATAAAAACCCCAATGAAAGCAAATATTGTATTTGACTCAAAAGGGCATTTGCCAGCATTTGAACGATATGTGACCAAAGAGGTTTTCTAAATGCTACTGTAACAACCTTGAGGTGTTTCTGTGCTTTGCTGATAAAATATTTGTTGTTATAGTCTTTGTTATTATAATTTGTTGCAAAACAATTTAATCTGCGCACCCGTAATGCATTTTTAGTGCTCTGCACCCAAGGGGTGACGCATTTTCATCTTAGTACCAGTAGATATTTGATGCGGATAATTAAGTCTCATTAAAGCTTTGTAAAATTCTAATTAAACTTGAACATGATATGAAAGAAATGTGCTCTTGTTATCTTAATTAGGGACATATCTTGTGTTTTTTCGGTTTCTTTTCCATGACAGATATCTGTCATCACCACTGTGTCAATTCCAAGGCGTGTACGCTGTCCGGATCAGGACACGTTGAATGCGTGTGCCCGGCTCGCTATGAAGGGATCAAGTGCGATGTCGACAAGTGCCTGCGCTGCCACGGAGCCCCGTGTATCATTGATGGAGATACGGGAGAAGTGGCTTGCAAGTTAGTTGGCTGTTTTTTTAAATTGCTATAAAATTGTATGTATGTTTTTTTTTTTAAGCAAGACTACTTGTAGATGTACCAAAATGGAGATTTGAAACCTGTTTGAAAACAGTCCTTTTTTACAGTTCTGTTTGACGACGGTACTGGCATAGTAATTGCACATTTTATCTTTAAAAATCATTATTCCTCTTAAGCAAATGAAGTGCAGAATTGATGTTGTGCCTTTAATTCTTCTCATTCTGCAAAATATAATTGTATCCAGGATAATACATTTCCAGCACCGATGGTGAACATTCATGTAGCTGATAATAATACAAAGCCTAATTTATGTCATTTATTAATAGGTTAGCCCAGGAGTGTCCAAACTTGGTCCTGGAGGGCCACTGTCCTGCAGAGTTTAGCTCCAACTTGCCTCAACACACCTGCCTGGAAGTTTCAAGCATGCCTAGTAAGACTTTGATTAGCTGTTCAGGTGTGTTTAATTGGAGGTAAACTCTTCAGGACAGTGTCCCTCTAGGAGCAGGATTGGACACCCCTGGGTTAGCCTGTAAGTTTCCACTTAAATTACCTATGTAACAACCACATTTTTAGCTCATCCAAATTGTTGTCACTCTGCCAGCTGTACCAGCGGTCGAATCGCCTCCAGCTGCCAGTTGTGTGATGGCTACTGCTATAACGGAGGCACCTGTCATCTTGACCCCGACACCAGCCTACCCTTCTGCCAGTAAGAATGACTAAGTGCCTCCTTTTGTCCACATTCCAAATGCCAGCTATTAGTACCACATGGCGCATACCCTTGAAAGCCTTACCATTCATTTAGAAAGGTTCTACAGATCTCAGAGACTTTGACAGACTTAAAAAGCACAAAGGAACAATTAGGCCACGCTCTGCCTAAAAGCCTACAATTGGTTAAAAATCGAATTACAGCTAGCCTGAAAATGAATAATCAGAGCTACCAAATATAGTACTGTAAGCTTGGGGTCGGTAAGATGTATTAATGTTTTTGATGGTAAGTCTCATATGCTCACCAAGGCTACATTTATTTGATCATTTATTTGATTAATACTGTAAAAACAGAAATATTGTGATATATTATTACAATTTAATCATATGTTTAATACATTTTAAAACGTAATTTATTCCTGTGATTGCAAAGCCGGACATTTCTCTAGTCTTCAGTGTCACGTGTTCCTTCAGAAATCATTCTTATATTTATACTATGTATTTATACTAATATACTGATTTGGTGCTCAAAAACATTTCTTATGATTATCAACGTTGAAAACAGTTGTGCTGCCTAGCATTTTTGTGGAAACTGTGATCAATTGTTTTTCAGGGTTTTTTTATGTATATAAAAGTACAGCATTAAAATGAAATAGAAATCTTATAAATGAAACACTATAACTGCCACTTCTGATCAATCTAATCATTTCTGAATGAAAGTACGGTCATCATTTATTGGTAACACTTTACAATAAGGCCTCACTTGTTAACATTACTTAATGTATTAACCTGATGAACTAACAATGAGCAATTTATTACTGTATTTATTAATCTTTGTAAATGTTAGTTAATAGAAATACAGACGTTCATTGTTTGTTCATGTTAGTTCACAGTGCATTAATTAACGTTAACAAAACTAATGTTAACTAATGAAACCTTATCGTAAAGTGTTACCAATTTATTTATTTATATTTTTTTCAATCTTACTGACCCCAAACTTTTGATGTCATAATATCTGCTGTATAATGTTTGGATTACATCATTTGGACTATTAAATATACCGTATAGCCGAAACTGTTGACTGCATAAAGTCCTGATTCATGTCAGAGCTTCAGCACTAAGAGAAAGGGAACGTTCACACAAATCATGTGAAAAATCCTCTATGTATGGGAAATCTCACTTTTTATTAAACAGTACTGGTTAATTATTAGTGATAAATCATGAATGGCTTTTGAGCTGTCATCACTGGGCACGATGTTTTGTTTCAGGTGCAACAGGTATTTTCTTTTTGTTGTTGTTGTTGTTGTTGTTGTTTTTTGGCTTTCCATTGATAAATGAGGTTAGGCTCTCACAGCGCAGGAGCTGCTGACAGGATGTCCACCCTGTGGACTTGTGTATATTGGGACGGCATCCTGAGAACAGCTGGAGTCCTGCTCTGTTTGGTCTGGCAGGCAGGAATGGATACATTTAGAAAGCCTAACAATTTGTTTTGTAGAGAATAAATTCGCTTTTCTATTGCGAGATCAGGAGCTGTTGAAGCCAGTGGCTTCTTGCAGAGCACCACGTGTTTAGGATGTTGATAATAGAGGTAAAGGGCACAAAGCTTTCAGCTGTGACCAATGAAAAATTATTTGTCCCTCACACTTTGATTTGAAGAATTTCACTATTTGTGCTGCAAGTATTCATGGAATGAAAAGTGTTTCGACACCTTGGTTGGTAGGGCTCCACATTTTATTAAAACAAATATTTGAATATTTGTAAGTAACATTTTAATTATTTATTTAGACTGTAACATCACAATACAAGGTCAAAGCAGGGCTGTAGCATTTGCTAAATTCAGCTTTTAAGAATCTCAGTGAATCATGAGGTCCTGTTGTCTTAAATTGCTATTATTCTATTATGTGTATGTGTAAAGACCCCAATAAATGGTTAGTTAAATGTTCATTAATTATTTCCCATACTGCTTGCCCCTCCTGAACGTCGTTTCCTATGCAAGATATTTACAGTTATCATTTTGTTCCCATCAGATTTGATTAGCTGCAAACGCAGATTGTGACAGAAGGCATGTATAACGGATGCTCTTTGAAGTGTGATGGTTAGCGACCGTTAAATTATCACATATTCAGTCTCCAAACTTAAACAGGTTGTAAATGGTTGTTTTGAAAATCGTCAAATGCTCTATGCAGTTTATGTGGCATTTGTAGCAATGACTGGCATAATTGAGAGAATAGAATCAATTTCTATGCAAATGATCTCTCTCTTTTTTTATTGTGAGGTCCCGATAATGTATTTCATTCACTGGCTCTGAGTCACAGGAAATGTATGGAATGATGGATGTATATCTGCCAAGCAGTCATCGTAGTTGACCTGAAATTAATATAATTTAAATGAATTCCTTATCAAAGCTTAGAGTCATATACACTCACCGGCCACTTTATTAGGTACCCCATGCTAGTAACGGGTTGGACCCCCTTTTGCCTTCAGAACTGCCTCAATTCTTCGTGGCATAGATTCAACAAGGTGCTGGAAGCATTCCTCAGGGAGTTTGGTCCATATTGACATGATGGCATCACACAGTTGCCGCAGATTTGTCGGCTGCACATCCATGATGCGAATCTCCCGTTCCACCACATCCCAAAGATGCTCTATTGGGTTGAGATCTGGTGACTGTGAAGGCCATTTTAGTACAGTGACTCATTGTCATGTTCAAGAAACCAATTTGAAATGATTAGAGCTTTGTGACATGGTGGAAGTAGCCATCAGAGGATGGGTACATGGTGGCCATAAAGGGATGGACATGGTCAGAAACAATGCTCAGGTAGGCCGTGGCATTTAAACGATGCCCAATTGGCACTAAGGGGCCTAAAGTGTGCCAGGAAAACATCCCCCACACCATTACAGCACCACCACCAGCCTGCACAGTGGTAACAAGGCATGATGGTTCCATGTTGTCATTCTGTTTACGCCAAATTCTGACTCTAACATCTGAATGTCTCAACAGAAATCGAGACTCATCAGACCAGGCAACATTTTTCCAGTCTTCAACTGTTCAATTTTGGTGAGCTCTTGCAAATTGTAGCCTCTTTTTCCTATTTGTAGTGGAGATGAGTGGTACCCGGTGGAGTCTTCTGCTGTTGTAGCCCATCCGCCTCAAGGTTGTGCGTGTTGTGGCTTCACAAATGCTTTGCTGCATACCTCGGTTGTAACGAGTGGTTATTTCAGTCACTGTTGCCCTTCTATCAGCTCGAACCAGTCTGGCCATTCTCCTCTGACCTCTGGCATCAACAAGGCATTTCCGCCCACAGAACTGCCGCTCACTGGATGTTTTTTCTTTTTCGGACCATTCTCTGTAAACCCTAGAGATGGTTGTGCGTGAAAATCCCAGTAGATTAGCAGTTTCTGAAATACTCAGACCAGCCCTTCTGGCACCAACAATCATGCCACGTTCAAAGTCACTCAAATCAACTTTCTTCCCCATACTGATGCTTGGTTTGAACTGCAGGAGATTGTCTTGACCATGTCTACATGCCTAAATGCACTGAGTTGCAGCCATGTGATTGGCTGCTTAGAAATTAAGTGTTAACGAGCAGTTGGACAGGTGTACCTAATAAAGTGGCCGGTGAGTGTATTTGGGAAGGCAAAGTTTTTTACTTCAAAGCACAGTTATTTACTTTCATGATGCTCGGACAACCTGACAAGAAGGAAACATAAAGCATTTTTCCAATTTTTTAAGAACCAAAGAATATTCTCTTGAATACAAACAGATCACACATTAAGTCATTTGCCAATGATTTCTTAAAAAAAATATATATATATACACTGGACAAAGCAGTAGTCTTGGAGAGATGATTTTGACTTAATGTATTATTTCTTTCTTTTACAAGGTATTGTAGCTGCCAACTTGGAAATTCACAACACATTTACAATTTCATCGCTGTCCGCCCTAGATATCTGCGATTAACTCATCTGTCAGCGTCCAAACCTGAGACTGGCTCAGATGCAGGCTTTACCTCTCTATTGCTTATCCACCACTCACTCTCCGTTCCAGTGAAATCACACACACACAAAAAAATCTGATATACATACTCTGAAATACAGTTTGGATTGTTTTATTTTTAAAAAAAGTCAGTCAACAAGACTCCATCCTCCAGCTTTATGGTCTGAAACTCCTGATTTCAATTCAAGTTTATTTGTATAGTTCAAAGTAGCTTTACAGAAAAATTCTTGTTTCAATTTTAGAAATCAAGGTAATTGAAAAATCTGGAAGATTCATTTTGAGTCATTTTGCAGTAATTTTTTCTAGGTTTGCCGTGCTCTGAAATGTTTCAACGGCTAGACATTGCTCATGGTGAGAGTGTATACTGTATGTAGAGGAAAAATATCAGTTTGTCTATTGAGAATCTGTTAGTCATTCAAATGGAAATCCACCCTAGTATTCTAAGAAAAAACTAACCTTTTACAGTAAACATGAACACAAGGGAAAGATCAATGGAAATTCATGGGTGAAAAGTCTGGGAATCCTAGAAGCCCTGCAGTGAATACTCCTAAAATACATATTGTTCATTTAATTTCATGGTCATAAAACACGAAAGATCCTAAAACTATAACTAAGACATACATACATACATACATACATACACTTGCTGCTACTGTACAGATCATGCACTTTTTTTTCAGTTCTGCACACTTCTTTCACTTCTTACTGTCCTCACCTCACTGCGATGTCTTGCAGCTGCACGGCAGGGTTCAAGAACCAGCGTTGCGATGAGCTGGCCAATCCCTGCGATTACTACTGTCAAAACGAAGGAATATGCACAATAACTGCCTTTAACAAACCTCGATGCAAGTAGGTCCAACTGTTCACCTGTTATAGACATTTCATCTCCACCAGGCTCCATCCATCCAGCTGATTTACCCTGACCGCTTCCCCACTGTCCACTTCCCATGATCCTAGTACACACATCCCATACCTTCAGGATTTTCTCTTTTGTTCTGTATCTGTTTGGGATCCGTATTCTTTTTGCCTGTTTTATTTTTCTAACAGTGTCTGCTTAGGGAAGAATTAATATAGTCAAACAATTAAAAAAAATGTGACCGCACTCAGTTTGTAAAATAGTGTAATGTTTTAATGTGCAAGATCCAGTCTTCACCCTGATATCATACGCCGGTAAACAAACATCAAACATCTGTTTAATCATAAACATGACCCCCACTGGACCACTTCCATTTACAAATAAGATGATTCATGACTTTCTTTCCGCTTTACTGCTTGCCATTTAATGAGTGTTTCACTGCGCATTTGCCTACTCTTAAAGTGATACTAACATATATATATAAGTGATACTTATATATATATATATAAAGGAAGACTCTTATGCTCACTAAGGCATTCACATGTTGTGAAATATTACAATTAAAAAACTAATCCTTCAGAAGTCATTCTAATATGCTGATTTGATGCACAAGAACCATTTAATATTATCATACATTTTGAAAGGTTTTTAAAGGTTTTGTTCCTTTGTATTTTTGTGGAAAGCATGATATACTACCATTGAAAAGTTTGGGGTAAGTGATTTTTTTTTTTTAAATGAATTTATGGAAATTAATACTTTTATTCAGCAAGAATGCATTAAATCAATCAAAAGTGACAGTAAAGGCATTTATAATGTTAGAAAATTTCTATTTCAAATAAACACTTCTATTCATTAAAGAATCTTGAAAAAAAAGTACTTTGGTTTCCACAATTTAAGTAGTAAAAACTGTTTTCAACATTGATAATAATAAGAACCCATATTAATAATTGAGCATGTGTAATCGGTCCTACTCGACCTGCTCAGAGCAGGATTCAAACCTGGGTTTCCAGCGTGGGAGGCGGGCGCGCTAACAAGGATGCTAAAGACTGTAGCCACTAGCGCGCCTCTTGAGGCCAGGGGAGTGAGGTTTACACGCACAGCTCCTACTGGCCTACGTCCTTTAGACATGAATCATAATTGAGCACCAAATCAGCATATTAGAATGATTTCTGAAGGATCATGAGACAATGAAGACTGCTGAAAATTCAGCTTTTCCATCACAGGAATAAATTTTGTTTTTAAATCTATTCAAATAGAAAACCGTTATTTTACATTGTTATGATATTTCACAGTAATACTGTAATCATCAAATAAATGCAGCCTTGGTGAGGATAAGAGACTTCTTTCAAAAACAAACTTTTGACCAGTAGTGTATGTATAATATATATATTGGTTTAGTTTTGTTTTAAGGCTTTGTGTGAGTAAATAACTAATTGTATTTTTGGGTTAACTATTCCTTTAAGTAGATTTTAAGCCTTTGTCTGTTTAAAATCATTCTGCAATGCCCCCCCAAAAAAATTCTTCTCTTTTTCTGACTTGCCTTCTGTTTGTTTTGACTCTGTTGTTTTCAATCAGATGCTCAGCTAATTGGTCGGGGACGCAGTGCGAGAGGCCAGCTCCCAAGAGCAGCCGCTCCGATAACACAGCTGGAGGTGAGCTTTCACACTTTATAAAGAGCTCTCCTCTCCTAATTCAATAAGGATTCAGTCCTTCAATTATTAAAATGAAAAGAACCCTTATTTCATCAGTCAACCGACACATCTGAGCTTCTCGTTAAATATTGGCTCAATATCTTTTCGGCTCCAGTACTGTTTATTTCATTTTACTGTGATGGAGTATCTAATAATTTCCTGTTCCACCTGCATAGACACCTGGGGAAATGGGCTTAATAGGGGCTTTTGCTTCTGGCTTTTTTCTTGTGTGAAACAGGAAGTATAGCTATCATTGTGCCGTTGGTCCTGCTGGTCATTCTGATTACTACAGTGGTTACAGGTGTCTTCATCTGCAGAAGACGACAAAGGTACTTTTTGGCACAGTTTTTAAATATAAATACAGGGCTGTCATCTATTACTTTTTTTTATCATAATAACCCTGTAAAGATTTTTAAATGTATTATAACATTTACACACACATAATGTGTTTTTCATTACATCTACACTACTTTCTGTTTTTTCTTTTTTCTTCTTTTTTCTTTGAGGAATCTTTCCTTTATGGTATAGCCAAAAACATTACAGACATTATATTATTGTGGAAGATAAAAATATTAAATTGACCAAAAATGTATGTAGACCGCTGCATCGTGTCTTGCTGTTTTTTAGCCTGACATGCCTTTAGTGTTGTTGAACCACGTTAATTTGACAGTCCTAGTAATAGTCATTTTGAATACATGTTCAAAAATGCACAGTACATATAAACAATGTAGTCCTCAGACATTTCAAGTGCTTCTCTGTCGCAGGGGGAAACGTGTACAACGACAGCCCATAACTAATGGAGGCATTAATGTGGAGATTGGCAATCCATCCTACAACATGTATGAGGTGGACCATGACAACCACGCAGATGCCGGAAGCCTTCTCAAACCAAATTTCACACTCGACCCCCAAAAGGTTTGTGTTGGAATATTTTACACCCCCAACACAAGAAATCTTAGTGGTTGATAATGTATATCCATAAATATCAATGTGGTAGATCCAGAAAGAACGTGCTTCTGTTCTCTCCTGGAAAATATCTCTTGAGTAAATGAATGTGTACTATTAACTGTTCCTTTACACCAGGGTTCTTATCTTCTGTCTGCATCCTCTCACCCAGGATATGAAAAATGTCTTTACCTTGCATATTTGCCTCATTAAAGCTGCAAACATTATATTTTTCCCCTTGCAAAGAAATAACTCTGACATCTGTTTCTAAAAACTCATGCCTTTTAAAAGCAACGCTAAAATGGCAGTAACAAAATGCTCGATTTTACTTGCTTCGTACTGACCGTCTGTTTCGTACTATGAAAATATTTCTGTCTAAATAGCAGCATTACATTGATGTTGTTTTGTGACAATGACGTTTTAAATGTCCACTGCATGCTGGGGCGACTGTGTGTGTTCCAGGGCTGGTGTGTAAAATCCAGTGACCCTTGCACGCTGAATATTCATTCTGTCCCTAAGGAAGTAATACCTGGACAGGTGAACGCCTTGGGCTCCTTTGTCTCAATTATGTAGCGAATCACAGTCATTCTAAATGACATTTTTTGCATGCCTGTGGTGTGACGGTTTGCCTGAATGTGCCAAAGCGTGATAGTAAGTGCATGGCTTTGTGGCTCAACTTCTGCTGTGTTCTTCATGTTTTAGTGGTTCATTTATGCAGGAGGTGAGGTTGATGGGGTTGTGAGTGACGCTTATAATATATTTATCATCCTTTGCTGACATCAGCATGTCACCATAAACATGATTGAATATGCTTTTCAAAGCACCAATCCAAACGATGCTACTGAAACCACTTTTGACTCCGGCTGCAGTGGAAGCAACTCCTTGAACCAACTTTAGTCCTGCACAACGTGTTTTGTTTTGTTTTTTTTGTAGTATGTTTAACATGATTTATTTAATGAAATAATTATTATTCATTTTTAAACAGTTTTTTTATTGTTATTATTCATTTAAATTTTTCTTTCAAATGAATTATTTTTTTTTGTGTGTGTGAATGTCAATTTTCAACAATTATCTCTCCAAACAGCCAATGAACTACTCCAATCCGATGTACGCGAAGATGTACCTGGATGGTCAGAACTGTCGCAAACCAGTCCTCAACATTGACGAAAGGAGAGAGCTACTCCCAAAGAAACTTGAGGGGACGATTCGAGAAACCGCCGCATAGCCTGACTACACTTTGTACTCTTTTTTTTACTTAAATGTACAAAATGTATAAAACAAAAGGAAAACAAAAAAAAATTTCTATTTCCTATCAGGTTCAGATATCTTGTTTATATTTGATTTCTTGGCACCATCAGCATTGCGCCTCTATGTCTGTTGCGATACTTGGAGTCATTCTTGTCCATCTATTTTTTTTTTTAACTGTTTTGTTGCTGCACTGCACATGTGACACACAACTGCTCATTTGCACATTGTGGACAGTTAACAAAATTACAACTGCAAAGTATTTTCCTTTTAATTGGTGTTTATTTCTTCCTAAATTTTAAGTAAGTTGCCTTAGGGCATCATGACAGCTTTTGCCTTTTTTTCTTTTTAGTGTTTACTTCACATTACACTGTGAGAGTTTTCATTTCCGTATAGTATTAACCTCATTTATCATATTTAATTATGCTAGAAATGCCATATTTATGCCATTTACGGTTTGTGTTGGTTTTTGTTATATTCATGTACGACTTTATTCTTTATTTCCCCCCTTTCCGCTTTCTTCCACAACATAGGGCTACATAAGTCAACCACTTGACTTCAGTCAGTGCTTATTGTTTGTTTTTGCTTCATGAAGTGATTTTTCATTTTCACCACCCAGAAAAATGCTGCAATTATGAACCATGTTTATGAAACCCAACAATGTGGCATGCTGGGATGGTGAACGTGATTTCACCAAGTACCACATGTTCCAGGATCAACATCTTTCAACATCCAATCAACCAATCAGATTTGAGGGACAAGTTTACAGTTTATGTCAAGTTTAGGCTTAGAACCAGGGTGAAGTACTTAAACATCAGTGTTATTCACCTATCATTACCCTATGATTTTAGGGATAAGTTATGGGTAGGGTTAGGTTTAGGGGTTGGGATTGGGTAAGGACTACATTTTGGGACTGGAATGTTTATACAGGATCAACAAAATATGTTGATCCAGGACCATGTCTGTCTTGGCAAAATCACGGTGACCATGCTGGGATAGCTCAGCACTGAATGGAAATATTGAGCAAGTGCCGTCTTGTCTACGCTTTGACAGCATCTTTAGAGAGCTGATATCAGTTTGATGGTCATTAAACTACAATCTGGTAGTTGTGTGTGAGACATGTTCCTTTCTGCCACTTTGCCTGCTTAAAGCTACATTTGAGCTCAGCAATACAGCTACACCGGCTTCATCAAGCAAATTAAAGCTGACTTCATCACTATTAGACAATAGTCCTAGGGCAAGATATCACGTATAGGTCACGGATCGTTCTTGACATGTCATGGATGCCAGAGAGAATCAAAATTACTGTTACATGGGAATTTTAGAGATTATGAATTAAATCACATTACCGGTTACTTTCAGAAGGGAAGCTACTAAGAGACAGATTTTATAATTTTGTATTTGATTTATATGTTGTTTGGCTGCTTGTATTTTGGAAAAAAAAATGTATTAAATGTAAGTACTTTTTATATAAAAAGCAAATCAATATAAAATAAAGACATTTTATTTCCATTTCAAACAGGATTCTGTTTCACTGTACTTCACTTCTTTAAAATCTAGCTTTTGGTTTGAGTGACATATTCTGCTTTGTACTTGGGCAGGAGTGTCAGAAGATGGAGAAGTCTGAGATGTGAATCAGTAACTTGAAATTGGATGGTTCAAGTCACATGGTCAGTAAGGATAAAATTCACTCTTGCTACTGAAAAAAAAAACCCAGTGCAGTTTCTGGGGGGCCGTTACAAAACGTGCCTCAAATTCCATGGCTAATTTATTCAGACGAGCGTGTGGCATTGATGCTGTAAATAATTCACAAATCTTTTTGTACGGGATTGTGTTTTAAGACAATAAGTCTTAAACTAGGGTGACATTATCAGGGTAAAATCCTTTAAATCCGTTTAATGAGGTAACAAAGCCCATTCCAAATGAAGGCACGATTCCATGCTGAGTGCAAAGCTCCAACATTTCCTATTTCCCATGGGTGCATTTCTGGAATTAACAGAGATCATTCTTGATCATTTCCATGGGTTTAATTCATAGAAAGATGTGAAATTTTAAAAATGGCAGCATTGATTACTCTACTGACTACTCGTTGCATGTTATATAAAGGACTATACCTGAAATTAAATCAGTTCGACGGTTTTTAAGCCAATCAAAATGTACATTTCTTGGGCACCCTTTCCAGTATGCACAATTGTTGCTTGTTCTACATTTAATCTAAATCAAGGACATCGATAGAAAGTCGTTCGTCCCTAAATGCTGGTTTTCCATGTTGGAACATGGCTTTGGAAATTTGCTCTCATTTATACACATCAGTGAGGTCAGACTCTAATGTTGGCCAGTGGGCTCTGGCTCACAGTGCCTGTTCTAATTCATCCCAAAGGTGTTCAGGTCTGTGTTTGTGAAGGCTAGTCAAGTTTGACACAGTAAATCTTTATGGATCTTGATTGCTATGCTGAAGCAGAAAAGACCCTATAAAGGGATACGTATGTTAAAGATTTTTTAAAAAGCATCTTTATCATATCTCTGATGTGTATGCTTTGTCATCTTTGTGTAGGCTGTGTTAAGGATTATACATTTCACATGCTAGTTCTTTTCATGATAAAATGAATAATTGTGTTGTTGAACTTGATGAAAGAGAACTATGGTGTCATACTTTATCTCCTCGCTGTTATGATAAAAGCTTGCTAATGACGATATCAAATGAAGCCTGCAATCGATTTCTTAATGGATGGTTGGCTGGTTTTATTCATAGGACAAAATTCGGCATCGGTGTAATAAAAGTAAGCCGGAATCCAAGTATTCATTAAAGCAATCAATAATGTGAGGAAAAGACATGGTAACAATGAACAGCATTCTGCACACTGGCACACAGATTTATGTTTCTCATTTAACAACTCTGCTATATATCAGGTGGACCCATCAATTGTGCTTATCTGAAATAACTGAGACACGATTCATCTGGATAGAGGCGAAATGGAAATAGATATTTCCGTTTTCATTGTCCTAGACAATGAAAAGGGTAAATCACATGACAATTTCATGGATTGTTATTCTTGAGTTAAACAATACACAAGACATCTAGATTGACTTGCATTTCATGTGTGATGAAAATGTTTTAACAGCTCTGCTTTAGAGACTTCTGGTGGTGACTGAAATATGATGTATATTGTTTAGTGGCACTAGTTAATATCTTTATGACATGCATGCATTATTCAGTTAACGTCTGAACAAGTGAAATGAAGAGAAGGATCAGGAACATTCATAATAAGAGCATGTGTCTGCCGTATTATTCAGTTTCATCTTGCGTTCTTTATTTCATACAGATACAAATGACAGATATACAGGAGGACATACTTCAGAAGAAAGATTTGACTTCTATTTCCAAGCCTTAAATTTCGCTGTGCAGGACAGGACAGGTGCTTCAAAGTTTTAATGTGTCCATGTCCCTTTCATACGTTTTTGACAGCAGGAACCTATGCCAAAGAGAATATTTTATTGGAAGTCATGAATATGAGAATGAGTATAGAATATCCTCAAAAACAATGAAAAATGTCTACCATTATGCCAGAGGTCTTGGGAAGATTTTTTATGTTTTTGAATGAAGTCTCTCATCAGAATGCTCACCAAAGCTGCATCTATTTCATAAAAAAAAAAATGCAGTAAAATAGTAATATTGTGAAATATATTACAGTTTAATACAACCGTTTTCTATTTTAAAATGTAATGTATTCCTGTGATGAAAAAGCGGCATTTTCAGGATCATTACTCCAGTCTTCGGTGTCACATGACCCTGATTTGGTGCTTGAAAAAAAAATTCTTATTATTATCAACTGGAAACTGCAGCTTATATACAGTATATATATATATTATTATTATTAATTTATTTATTTTTTTACTGTGAAACGTTTTTCTCGTGATTCTCTGATGAATAGAAAGTTCAAAAGAACAGCATTAGAATATATTTTTGTATTTTTGAATGTCTTCACTGTCACCTTTGATCAATTTAATGCATATACTGAATAAAAGTATATTTCTTTTTTACTTACCCCAAATTGTTGAACTGTATTGTAAGACAGTTTTTCTTCATGCTCACTGTAGCCTATACAATATAACTATTCCTTGCATATAAGTCCTTCAAGGCCATTTTACTGCAGATATTTGAGCAATCACTATCACAATATCAATTTTAGTTCATTTCGAAGACCCCTTTGGTTGCACAACAAGGTCACTTCGTGAGGTATCACAGATCAAACCTTCTCTCATAGAGACTAAAGAGCTGACCTTCAGAGCACTTTAGCTGAAATGAAAGAAAGTGTTCAAACAACAGACACCTCTTCAGGGTTTCATAGATTGAGTCTCTGTGGGCGGTCGGTTATAAGTTGGCCTCGTGTCCGAACGGAACTGAAAGGTGCTGTTTGCCGTAAGCTATAGCACCAACACCATGCTAACACCAACCCTATAATCAAACATGGTGGATTGAAACTGAAAAGTATGTCAATAGCACGTACTGGCCAAACCACTCTAGCATTTCAAATATCTGCCTGGTAATGCACACATCAGATTGCTGTAAACATTTAGTTGGATCTGCAAATGATTCTCTTCAACACAGCATGTAACACATATGACAGAAGCATAGCTTATTGGCAGTAGTGGGAAGTGATGTGATGAGTCTATGCCACATAGTGTGCAAAGTGTGAAGAAAGGGACTTCCTGTAAGAAGCTGTCATCTCTCTCACTCCAGGCAGAAAGATAAAACAGCAGGGGAGATGATAGGCAAGACACAGTCAAACGTCTCTATTCTGAACATCAGCACTTCAAACACTGATGTGACAAAATTCAGGACCAGCTTTCAAAGCTTTTTTCGGACATTTTTCGGATTTTTGGTGTGGTCTTTTTACCCAAAGTCATCTACTCTGAAAATTCTGTCATCATTTACTAACCCATATGTCATTCAAAACCTGTGAGATGTACAATAGCCTTCTCAGAAGATTAAACAAGCCAAATGTCATAGACTGCATGCCGGTTTAAATGTTATTTGCTAAATTATGCTGTATTTGTGCTCAATTGGAGCACATAAAATGGTACATTGCAACAGAGGCTCATTGGAAAAACCAACACATTCTCACTCCCAACTCATCACATCAACTCTTGGTCAGGACCTTTTTAACTCACAGGTCACAGGCCGTAACGCATGTCATTTTTCGACGTGCCGGGTACTCGTTGCTTTCAGTTGTTTGGCTCATGCGTCAGCTTGAGACGCAATTAATTATTTGCAGTTGTAAAAGTAGAAGATATTGTAGATATTTTAAAACCCATACCCCCAACCCTACCCATTTCTCGACAATATAAAACACATAACAGGCAAAGTGCAGTCACAGATATTTATTATTGCAAAAACTGACCAAAAACACAACTCGTGATGCATTTTAAGTTCTGAAGCCATGCGATATCTTTATATGAAGAACAGAGTGGAATTTCAGTTTTTAATCCCTGAAAATGATCCTGCTCTGTCAATGAACACAGTCATATCAGAGACAAGTGATGAATGGATGTCAATGGAGGAGAGGCTTGCTACACTGAATAAAAGGTTTTTGTGAGGAAATAGCTTGTTTAATGAATCGACAGCCCATCGGCTATCTTCAACATATCATTTCAACAGAGTTTACACAGGAAAAAAAAAAAGTTTTATAAGAGAAGATTTTCCACATTTTCCAAATAAACACATTATTTTACCCAAGAACTGCATCAGTTTACATTTCATAATTGGCCTTTTTTTTTAAATGTGTGTGGATTTGACCAGGGGAAGGCATTGCAAAAAAACATTATGCTAGCATTTCTCAAAATAAGCTGTTGTCTTCAAGAACCTTTAGGAGATTTATTTCAAATAGTGTACAACTCAGATTGAACCACACTTCATTCTAAACCTGATCTTTGTAACACTCCCTGGAATTGATGCACATGCTATTTTCTCAGGCGATCATGCCTGCAGACAGAATAGAATGAAACATTTCACCTTCCTCTGTATCAATAAATATAACATGAACTTTTCACAACTGACAATCATTTCCTCCTCTATTTCCAGAGGAGGTTTAGACTCAATTCCATACATGCACACATCCAAAAGATATCACAAGGATTGAATTAGTGTTTGCTGTATCCTTCTAAAATAGCCCTCTCTAAATAACTATTTCCAAACAGCTATGACATTTTTTTATTTGTTATTGTTCAGAACGATAATTTAATTTTCTTGTCATATATACAAATAAAAAAAATGGGTTAATAAAATCTTATTCTTAAACGTTTAATAGCTGAAGCTTAATTGACCTGCCACTCTCTGTAATATCATTAATATGAAACTACAATACTGACAAGAAAAAGAGAAAACTCACTGCTCTTAATTTGTTTGTTCTTCAATGTTGACAGAAATAATTACTTGAAGAACACTGCTTATAATTAATAAATAGTTTAATGTTTCATGCCATTGTTTTAAATTAATGTATTAATATTTGCATTAATAATCAACTTATTCAGTAAAAGAGTGCTTTAATCGCTTACTGAACATTGTTGTAATATATTTCTGTGGTATTTTACTGCCATTGGTATCCATCCATTACTGACAAACCTAATCTAACACCTATTTGAGTCCTCCAATATAACATTGCATGCTCAGATATCAGAATTATAATTCTCCCGTTCTGAATTCAATTGGATTTAAAATTGAGCTTTTATTGGCCGTTTCTTTCTTTCACTTATAGAGTGAGACAGCAGTGACTTGAAGGGGAACCATGATTAATCTTATGGAATAGTGGACACACTATATGTGCCTGTGTCACTGATTAGCAAACTCATCTGTCTTTTCCCTGTCTGGCTTCACCTCCCACTGAATTTGATGGATCTTCCTGTTCTCCAGCAGTCCGGTGGAGCAGTCAGCGTGAGGCCCAGATGGGAGAGGTGGAAACCGTCACCTTAGACACAACGGTAGTCTTCTTTCAAACAGATCTTTAAAAACAGACTGAAGGCTTTACTTTGTACACTTGAAGTGATGTGCATTTCGACTGAAATATCTGTAATAATCCTAGAAAAAGTAAATGGAGCAAAAATGATCTTGAAACCTCATTAAAATAATTCTGTATATATTGCATTGCAAAGTCGAAGCTAGTGTGCCATCATTTCAGTAATTATATTTAGCAAATGTGTGATTTATTTCCAAATATGACAATTAGCAAATATCATTCACTAGAAATCTTCATTTCCCCCTGAATCTTCAGAACAGTTTCAAACAATCACAATTTACTCAAAAGACAAGGCAAATCTGAAAATGAATTATTTCCAGGGAAACATGCAGAAAAATTCATAATTTATTCATGAGAGATGACAATGAATCCAAACAGCCGCATGAATAATTGTGGAGCAATTCAAACATATCTTGAATTACAAGCAAAAGCCTTCACTAATGACAAATTACAGCTTGCCAGCAAACGGAAAAGACTGTCATAATCCAGCTCACAGACTGACAACAGAAAAATAGAAAAGAGAAGAAAACATGAAAGGGAGGTAGATTCAAAGGAACCCTGCTGGTTTCCTAGTTCGAGCTGAGGATGAGTGATTTGAGCTTCCATCAGCAGAGACCGGAGCACACAGAGGGAAACTGCTAACCGTGTACAACAGCAGCTTTCCCTGCTCATCTGACTCAACTCATCCGTGTCAAGGTGGAATGGCTATTTCCAGGTGAAAAAAAGACAAGAAAGGAAAGCCTGTTGGGGGATCAGACTGCTATTGTTCTCTGACGATGAGCGAATGTTCTTCGTCAAGCTAACGAGACACCAACAAGGGTTTCCAAGAGAGCAATTAGACCCTGTTAAAATGATCACGCATCACACACATGACCAGCGTCGACCAATAGTGAGCCTACGTGTGACGTGCAACCTAGAAGCTTTGCGCAATATCACTACGTGAAATATCACGGCCCACGGAGAAGGAAATGAATAGTTGAATAAAGTCGTTATTTTTGTTTCTTTTTTGCGCATTAAAAGTGTTCTCGTCGCTTGATAAACTTAAGATTGAGCCAGTGTAGTCACTCGGACTATTTTAACAATGTCTTTCATAACTTTTGGGCCGGTCAGTTTCGATCCCTTAAGAAGCCTATGGAGGAGTGATCCAGCTCTCAGATTTCATCAAAAATATCTTAATTTGTGTTCCGAAGATGAACGAAAGTCTTACGGGGTTTGAACAATATGAGGGTGAGTAATTACTGACAGAATTTTCATTTTTGGGTGAACTAACCCTTTAACGTGCCATTAAAAGCCAAGCAGGTTTACACCATGTACACATGTGACCAGTTGTGTCTAGGGTGATACCATGTTTATTCAACAGCAGCTAATATGGGATTCACACTCAGTTAACAGATCGCTTCCACCTGACAGACTGCAGCTGGAGGGGCATCATCTCTTCACACTCCAGCGGCCTGACTCACAACAACATGCAAATAATATGCTTGTGTAATCAGCGCTTCATGTCATTTGTTTCCTCACCTGTTACAAATAATCCCGAACTGTGAGCTCCGCGCTACAATCTGAGAGATGCTACGGACTCAGGCCATCTGTCACTGATCACATCGTTTCCAAGAGGATTTTTTTCACAGGCTCATAAAGGTGTCATAAACAGCTACACATGTTTTGACTGGTGATGATAGCTGTGTGTAAACATGCCCGTTTCTTTAAATGTCTTTATGCTGTGCTGTCCCACATCATCAGCCTTTGTACACATCAGTACACTTTCTCACCCTTTCTCTTCCTGTTTGGCACAAACTAGTACAAACATGGATGGGGGGGGCAACTTCATATTAGCGCTGCTCACCATAACATAGTCATTTGTAGAAAATGTATTTCTAATACATCTGCCAATACGTAATACATAATACAGACTGTCTAATATCTGCTAACTCTTTATTGTGATGCTCCTCCAACAGACATTCTACTGACTATAAGTGACTTTGCAACTACATGTTAACTTATTCTATCCCTAACCCTACCAGTCTACTAATACTCTAACACTCTAATGAGAGTTAGTAGAGATGTAGGTGCAACGTTACTTATAGTCAACTGAATGTGTTAAAGGGACCATCAAAATAAAGTGAAACCCACATTTTTTGTAGGAGGAAATTGTTTTTTTTTAAGGAAATAATATGCATATTCATAGTGATGTCATAGCATAGAAGAACCATTTTGGGTTCCCAAAAGAACTTAGTGAACAGTTCTTAAAAGAGCCATTTTTTATTAGTGTGAAGAACATTTTAATAATCTGAAAAATCTTTTCCACTATGAAGGACCTTTTGTGAAATGGAAAGGTTCTATAGATGTTGAAAGGCTCTTCATGGAACCATCGGTGGCAACAAAGAACCTTTATTTTTAAGATTGTACTCAGAATTAAGCAGACATGGAAGGGAAACTTCAGTTCATCTGTTTCCAGATGAAGTAATCAAACCCACACAATTTAATGTGGATTCGAGAGGGCCGATTTCATCTTTGGATAGTGTAAGTGGATATAAATCATTTAAATATTTTTTGTTAAACATAGTTTTGTGGTTTTACTGCAAATAGCAAAAGCTGGTTTAATCTAATCATGGCAAGATGTCACATTAAGTAGACATATTACCACCGCATATTAATGTATATCAGGTTCTCTATTCTAGGTATTAACTCAGATCATTACATTTTCACCAAGATATGACATTTGGCTCAGAGGCAGAAAGGAATGCAATTACACAGAATGTAAAATACACAAAGTATTTCAATAAGCACTGCTAATCTCCAAGGCTGCACATCTGAGCACTGTTGTACTGCAGTACATCCATCTATTTTATACATGCAGTGAGATTCGGGTCTGAGCTCCCAGCACATGTACCTATTATCTGTGTCACAATCAGGCCTGGTGCTCTGGGAGAAACACTTCTGTCAAGAGCCTGAGCGGGAAAATCAGCTAACATCCATAATTACCTTGCCCATTTGGCTGTTGACAATTGAACTTCTTTAATCAAAACACAGCAGGCTCAGACTCCGCTCATCAGCAATAACAAGCTGGCCGAATGCTGAGGTTTCCCCAGCGGACACGCTGTATCCATCTTACTGTTGGTGTACTATTCAGTAGTGCAGTGTTGCAGTCTTTGATTTACTGTCACTGCCAAAGGTGTTGGTTGTAAGTGATAGCAAGATTGCACACATGGATTAATAGCCCATGTTTGCTGTCTTTTACAGCCAGCACCTTAGTTGGCAAGTAGAACGTTCCCGTGAGAAAATGTGGGGGAAAATTCAATATTGATTTAGAAGTAATGCAGGAGACATACAGTGTATAGGGGCTGTAGTTGACACAAGGACGCTATCTAAGAAACTATTTCGAGTCAAAAGTACAATTGCACAAATGCTTGATTTCTCTATCGTGATTTTTGTATGTATGCGATTTGGTCAAGATGGTCTTCAATTCTGTTAGCCAAATTAAAATGGCAATATCACCATATGTTTTGCTATACACTGTAAAAAAAAAGATTTTTCGAAGTTGCAAATAAAACATTATTGGTTTTACAAGAAAATGCTATTTCAATCTTTCTACTTAAAAAAAAATCACATGTAATTCAATGTTTAACTTGCTGTGAAATTTACTAGAAATTTCTGAGATCATTTTTTTCTTTTTTAAACAAAAACAACTATATAATGATGGTAGATGGACATGGATATTTTTCATAAATATCGGGTCAGGGCAAGTTGTCACGTGTTTAAATGTAAATATAATATATATAATAATTATTCAAATTTCCATTGGCCAGTTGTTTTATTATTTGAAGTCTTAGCTACTTTAAGGTATACACAAACTGACTGACAAAAATAAACCTAAAAAGACATTTAAAAAAAAACATGAGCAATATTTACTAGTTAAAAGTGTCAATTGAGCTGCCTAATGACACTGAAAAACTAAAATCCTCTGACATCACCACCATTCTTGTTGGAGACTCAATAATCAGGGATGTCAGAAACAAAAGGATTAAAACTATGTGTTTTCCCATAGAAAGTATCCCCTAGATCCTAAGGGAAACCACAGCAACTGATAAAATCATTGTCCATGCATGCAGGCTCAAATGGTATTCCTAAACAGCAATCTGTAGTTCTAAAACAGGATTTTCTTCACCTTATGGACTGTTTCAACTACATCTGTCAATGTGCATATATCTATATACCCCATTTCCACAATCGGATGGGGCCATTTCATCAGGCTGTTGGGAGTAAACTTGGCTAGCCTCCACATGCGCTGCTCGAGGCATGCACTTCACAGACAACTTCAACTTGATTTGGGAGCAAAGATCTCTTTTCAAAGCGAACGGGTTTCATCCCTGGGACTCGAATGTTCATTTCCTTCTCTACGACTCTACAACTTTGACCATTTTCATCAACAACAGCAACAACAACAACAGCTATAGGATGACCTACATCAAGCAGCTGACCCCAGTATCACAGTCACCCCTCCACCCAGTTGTCACTACACTAAGCAATATGGCTGGAGAAATTAATGATATGCATGGGCTTCTAACCAAGCTCAGGAATCACCGCACCCCAGGATCTTCTCTACAGTGGCAGAGAGAGCTCAATGTGCTGCAACTAAAGTATAAAAAAAAACACCATCAAATTAAGAAAATATCTGCATCAGTTTGAATCAATTACACTGTAAGAAAAGATACACCATATCTACTCAATAAAAATGAGGCAACAGATTACAAGCAATATTATTAATTAAATTTCACAAGGTTTGGTATTGAGTAAATATTAATTAAATGAGACCCTTAATAGTTATCCATTTAATATGAGTAGATTCAAATAGAAAACGGTACAGAATTAATTATAACCTAAACAAAAATATTGAGTTGATTTGAAAAAGATAAACTCCCTAATGTGTAAATAGTACTAATAAAAATTAATTTAATTTTACATATCAATGATACATAATTGAGTAATAATAATCTAGATTAATCTGCACATTGATTTGAATTTAATCAATGCAATTAATTAAATATAAATATTCCTTTCTTAGGAATAATATGGCCCAGAAAGTACAGAACTTAAATACTCAAATAAGAATTTTATTAACAATTCACTGTTGTGCTTTCAACACATTGTAGCACATCATTGTACACTGCAACCCACAGTCTCATTTCAAGCCAGAAGTTGAATCTTGCATTTCAAACCAGACATTTGAAAAGGACAGAATGCTGACTTCAAACTATTTTGTAAAAACAAAAATAAATGCCATACATGTGTCCATAAACCTGTTTCCAAGCTTTTTCACCTCACTTAGCCACTAAATTGGGTCAATAAAGATCTTAAAGGATAATTCCAATATTTAGCACTGAGTCTATTTTCTAGTGTGTTTTGGATGAACTAGAGTGGTGGACACAGACACAGTTTGCTATAACAACCCCGGTGTTCACACACCGAACGCGAATTTAATTATTTGCGCGAGTAAATTACATACAAATTCAATGCAAAGACGCGAATAGACGCATCATTCGCACCGGGCGTCGCGAATTGGGCGACGCGTTTGCCGCGAACGTCTTCCGCGCAAGTTAAAACATTTTAACTCGAGGGAATGTTCAAGCGTCTAACTAGACGCGATAGACGCGTATTTGGTGTGAACACACCACATATACCACCACATGCGTTCTTTATACTAGCCCAGTGATAACAAAATAAGTTTTCTTACCTTAGTAAACCAGTTGCAAGATGAACAATGTGGAAGAAGACGAACATTCACGGTCTGTAGGCAGCTTACTCTCTTCAAATGTCTAGCCTGCTGGCTGCTGCATTTAAAAAAGGCGCACTGTGACAGGAAGTGCACTTTGACAGGAAGTGCTTTTCAATTAAAATTGGCCTGATTACATTAATTTGAATTCACTCAATATTCTCTCCATTTGGGATTAAATAAATAAAATGCTTAAGTTTTATTTAACTACAATGGGTGGTTTTTATTCCAAACATTTTTATTTGAAATTTAATTAAATATTTGCCTCAAAATCAAAAACACAATTAAATTGAATATATTTTAACCAAAAACATTAATTCAAATCTACATGACCACAGAATCATTTCTTACAGTGTACGCACAAAACAACCAAATACTGAAACGCGCTGCAAATACAGCGCACATACGATCAGGATGTTAAAATAAACAAAACAACTCACCTTTCAGGTCATCGACAACACCAATTACAAGTAGACAAATAAGCATGTCCCAACCAGGTTCGTCACTTATTGGGCTCCCCTTGAAACATTCCCGTTTGTGGTCTGTGCTATTTGCTGCTCGTTTCTGTATTCAGTTGCACTGAGTATTTGCAGCACATGTGTGGTCAAGCTGATAAAAATGTTTTGTTGGTGTTTTTTCTATTTGCATGTTTTCTCCAGTTGGTTCTCAGACTGGTTCAGATCCTATACTTAAGTAGCAGGGAATACTGCATTACACTGGATACCTACACCTCCAGTCGTTACACCTGTGGTGTTCCTCAAGGCTCAATTTTGGGTCCTCCATTGTTTAACTTATCTATGTTTCTTTAAGCTGGGGTAATTTATCAGTATAATATTTCCTTTCACCCATATGCAGAATAGCAGATGACATGCAACTCTATCTTTCACTTGCACCTTCCACTTGCATCTATTTTTTAATTTCCACCCTGCTTGATTAAATAGAGAGCATACAATTGTGGATGTCACAGAACTTTCTACAGCTAAGCAAAGATAAGAAAGAGTTATTTGTTATTGGTAATGAAGCACAGAGAACATATTGCTCCATATCTTGACTCTTTATCTATAAAAGCCAGTGATAGATAGTGACCAGGTCAAGAACTTTCGGATTATGTTTAACAGTGACCTTAAAATAAACATATTAGCAATAACAGCATATGATCACCTCAGAAACATTTCCAAAGTACATTATATTCTCTCCCCTTCTGACAATGAGAAACTTGTTAATGCATTTTTTACATCTAGACTTGACTATTGCAATAGTGTTTTTGCTGGGTTACTAAATAGCTAAACACTTACAAAGACTCCAGAATGCAGCTGCACGAATGCTAACTCATTTTAAAATGAAAAATCACATTACTCCAACACTCAGATCCCTTCACTGTCTGCCCGTAAGTCCCTCTTTTTAGTTTTTAAAGGTCCTCATGGCTATAGTCATTTTAGTTCCACTTCCAAGCTGTGGATCTCTCTTCCTGACGAGCAACTTTCCTTGATTTATTTTTTGCATTTCATTTTATTATCTTATTTCTATTATGTGTGTATGATTTTATTGTTTTTATTGTGTTTGGTTAGGGCTGTCTGGTGGAAGAGTTTGAGAGAATAGGAGAGTGATGATGAGGATGTGCACTCAGACGTGAGTGAAAAGACAACAGGGACGCTGCGGCGGACTGGTGTAAAACACACCTGTATTAGAAAAGGTGTACCTTCTTCACTCCAGTATAGGGGTGAAAAGACGCCAGAGACTGGGTATTTTCGGTTACTCTCCATTAGGTGTGGAAGGACACTGGAAGCCATCAGACGCAGAGAGTGTATATGGCCTGCTTCACTCCATTAGGGATGGAAAGACACTATAGGAAGCCAGGGGTTGCTACTAGCATTGAGCACAAACCGATGCTCTCAAACTCTTCCATGCATTATATTTGTACCAAATTCAACCCAGCTTTCAATACACTTTTAAATCAATTTCAAATGCTAACTTTTGTCTTCAATGTTTTAGTTTTCAGTGTCAGCACATTAATCATGTCTTTCATAGTATGCTTCTATTATAAACAGTAAAGTGATCTTCTAACCTTCTAAAGCTAGTTTTATGTGCTTTTTATCCTTCATTTGTCTGTTTTTGAGGCAATGTTTCACATCCTAGACCCTCTCATGTCCACTGCCATCAAGGAGCTGATATTTATGCATAGCTGAGTGTACGACTTGAAATGCAGGGTGAAAGCACAGTAATTATCTTCCAGGGCAATCAGACACTCTTATCTCCAACGATATGTGGGCTGTTATCTCTTGCTTTGTTATCTATAGGACATTTTAGTGGTCTTCAGTGTATATTTTCAGACGAATTTCATCAATCCCCATTAGAGCAAATGACCTACAATCAGAGCTTTTGTCCTTGAAACTGTTTGTTTTTGCCACTTAGAAATATAAACATATGTCTGTTGATGATAACTAAATAAAAATATACACAATCTTTGGAAGAAAACAGGGGGGGGGGGGGGGGGGTCATTCCCAAGTGGTTATGCTTTCTATAGGCCTACATAATATCCAACACAGTCTCATGAAAGTGTATCTATACCGCGAATGTCATTTCTCGTGCCATTTATACGCCAAAAATGTTTTTTGCGTGCACATGCTACGCACTGAAAACCCCTTGGGTAGGTTTAGAGGGGAGGGGGGTGTGGAACTGCGTGCGTATTACACACCATAAAGTGCGTATCATATAGACGCAAAAACTATTTTTGGCGTATAAATGACACGAGAAATAACATTCGTTGTATAGATACGCACTTTCATGAGATCGGGCTGTAATATCCTTGGCCATGGAATGAAGTCATTTAATTTATTTTCCTCAAACATTTTCAATCAAAAAATCACCAGACATGAATTACATGGAGACATTAATGAGGATTTATAAGAAAGCACTAATGCTATTTCCTCATAATTCTCCTAGACTGCTTTCCTGTGGCAAGAAAAAATATATTATATACTGTACGATTCTATGGAAAATGTCTCATTTGTCAATCACTTAAGTTTACTATCTGTGTGGCACTTTTGCAGTATCATAATTAACTTCAGTTCCAACAAGTACTTGTCAAGCTGTCCTTTTTGTTGTTTATTTTGTATGCAGTATACAGAACAAACAGAAGACTGGTGAAAACACAAAGGTTTTTTAAATGAATCCAGTGCACTGACCAAACTTTTATTTATTTATTTGAAAAAAACAAAACAAAGCTATAATTTAGTATTAACTCATATAGTCAGCCTAATGGTGCACAGCTTATTAAGCAATCATGATTTATTTATTTATTTAACGAGTATAAATAAAGCTCATTTGATTGGCTACATTAAGAAGGTGGACCCGCCCTCATCTGCTTGCAAAACTCAATGAGTGAGAGAATCGTGCCAAAACTGTAGAAGAAAGATGCAACTGTAGAAATCGGGTTATTTCGGGAACTTTTTTACCGCATGTACACAACAAGTCATTTAGACATTTGCAACAGTTTATTTTTTTACACAAAGGTTGATTTGGTTTAGCAGTTCCTGACTCGGTTGTTTTCGCTTGCAAATTGCTGTTCACGGGCTTGCAGTGCTTTTGGCCTTTGTGCGAGAAAAAAAAAAGTGTTTATTTTATTTTATTTTATATAAGCAGAAGCAGTCACTTTTTGGTAAATATGTAAGATTTTATAAAAGAAGGTTTAATAGGGGTCAAGCATTAAAACTTGAGAATTTACAAACAAGTAATTCACAACAATTTTGGAAAGAGATTCATAAATTGGGTCCATATAGAATCAAGACCGACCATTCCTATGGAAGTTGTTATGGAAAATGGTGCGGTGGAGCTGAGAAAAGAGCGAGTGGTTAAACAATGGGAACTGGATTTTTCAACTTTATATTCAGGGCTGACTAATACTGAAGATTTTGATTCTGCTTTCAGTGTTCTCTCAGGTCAAGTAAAGGAAAATCCTGAATTAATTATGGGTGATAACAGCCGATCAAATATTTATCTGAATTTTGATATTACCTGGGAAGAAGTGAGCGTTGCTCTTAATAAGGCCAAGTTGAGGAAGGCTATGGGAGTGGAGGAAATTCCTAATGAAATGTTAAAGTCCTTACATCTTAGGCATATGCTTCTTGGTTTATTTAAATTCTGTTTTGACAACGATATTGTTCCTTCTACATGGTATAAATCAATTATTAAACCTATTCCTAAATCAGTGAAAGATGGCTCTGAACTACAGAGGAATCAGTCTCCTAAGTACTGTTTATACAATTGACTCTAGTATTTTAAATGCTAGATTAAGTATTTTTTTGGAAACAACAGAGTATTTAGTAGATGAACAAAATGGATTTCGAAAACAAAGGGCATGTATTGATCATATAATCTCAACAATTGTCAGAACTAGACTAACTGAAAACAAACCCACTTTTGTTTGTTTTGTGGACTTTAAAAAGGCTTTTGATTGGGTGGATAGGGATTTGTTAAAGTCCCTGTAAAGGCAATTTCAAAAAAAAATTCTAAACACATTATAAATGTTAGAAATGTATTGCTAAAACATATTACAAAGACTGTGAACTGTGAAGTACTGAATTGTGGAGTTAGACCGTTAAACAGTTTTTCACCATTGCTATTTTCCGGATTTTCTGGGCGGGGCTAAAACAGGGCTCGATGACGCACTGGAGCCCCTGAGCTCCTGGACACGCCCCTACTTGATGACGCACTGGAGCCCCTGAGGCTGGCCGCTCCTAACAATATTATAGAGCACATTCACATCAGTTTGCCGCTCAATCGCGAGTTACTGTCAGTACTATTATTCGTAACACAGCCTACAGATTGCTAGCTACTAGCTATGCCTTCGTCACGGAAATGCGTACTACCTGGAAGCGATCACCGGATCACATACAAAACAGATCGGTGTCCTTGTTTAAATTTCCGAAAAACGATTACATCAAGAAGAAGTGGATTAATTTTGTGAAGAGCCACCTTGATGGAGAGCTGAGGATCACCGCCAAAACCCGCCTCTGTAAGTGATCATTTTACACGGGATAGTTTTATAAACTTTCGTCGGAGATAACTGTCTGGGATTCACTGATAATCCGCTGTTACTGGTGAATGGGGCCGAACCGACTCCCGCCTCAGCCTTCATCCTCCCGTCGCGCCGACAACTGGTGCCATCATCGGCAGTGCGTGCCCACCGTGCGAGCATCCATTCCGGCTGTAGAGTTGAGTGTGGCGAGTCGACGGCAGCTTTCCCGCGAGTGGGCGTGGTTTCAGCGCAGCCAGTGGACACGCCCCCAGCGTTTGAGAGCAGAGATTACTGCTCATTTTTTCAAGATTTTGATAGCTTATTTTATGTACTTGCTGGCTTTTTTTATCATTCAAATTTGGCTGGGTGACTAATAACTAATTTTTCTGTGGTGTGACAAACTCAAAACACATACTTAATTTTGACTTTACAGGGACTTTAAGTCTGAAGCTTCTCCAGGCAGGGGTTGATGGAAAGTTTTACTGGGTGTAGTGTGTGGGTGACGTAGGTGTCACCCATTGGTTATGTCAAATGAGGAAGTACGTATTTAAACGGGCTGTGCCAGTGGGGTGAGGCGATCGGTTGTAACACCCGCCCTATTGGTTTGTTATCATTCCGGCTCGACTTGCTGCAGGAGAAAAGGCTGGTAGTATGCGAATCATTTGGACCACTTGACGAGCAGATGGTCTGGGGTTGGCCAGTTGTTTATTCAGCGTTTTGTGGTGTTGCCGTTTAGTGGCGTCTGTACACCAGCTGCAGTTCATCAACGTAAGGGAAATCATCATTTGCAGCATTCTGTGGCGTTGCCGTTTCGTGGCGTGTGTACACCAGTTCATTTACGTAAGAGAAATCGTCATCCGTGGTATGTATTGAGTATTTTTGCTATTCGAATTGATTGACCATATCCGGACTCTTAAAATCTTTGTATTGGATAGGCTGGGCATCACATGCTGCAGTATCTGGCAGTGGCGCGAGCAGCCCGGTCGGCGCTGTTGTCTCGCTCAGATTTTATGACTTTTTCGTCTTTTGTTTTCAGTTAATCTGGTTTGTGTTTCTTTTGTCTAAACATGCAATGGTGGTTTGAGTTGATTTATTGAATATTTTGCCCTTTCCTGTGTGTTAGTGACTAAAAGGAGTTGTTCTCCTGTGTTTGTAGATTCATTATTGTGCTTATTTGGTTATATGTGTCTGTGATTTGAGTTGATTTACTGAATATTCTGTGTTTGTGGATTCATTATTGTGCTTATTTGGTTATATGTGTCTGATTTGAGTTGATTTACTGAATATTTTGTCTTTGTCTATGTGTTAGTGACTAAAAGGAGTGATTCTCCTGTGTCTGTAGATTCATTATTGTGTTTATCATTTTTTATTTACTTTGTTTATTGTTTCTGTATTCATTCTTTTTGTATTTCCATACAGGAGCTGAGGGCCACTTGCGCGGGTGTCCTGGGACTGTGGTAGTGGGGTCTCCCGTTCACTGAGCGTGCTCTATTTCACTTGTGTGGTGTGGTGGGGTGTGAGTATTGAGTGAGTTTTTCTTTTGCTTCCCTTGTAGGCCACTTCCAGCCAGGGGTGCCCAAGTAGATGCCCTTCAGCCCTGTATGGATGTGTTTGGAATGTTTGTCTTGGGGTGATTTACTGTTGCTGTTTATTGACATTTAGTTTTTTTTCATTCTTGTGTGTTCAGTCGCCATTGAGTATTTTGTATAATGCTCCATTGAGGGGTGATTTTTATAATGTGTCTGAAGTTTGTTGAATAAAGTGTATTTTCTTAGAGCCCATGACTCTGCCCAGTTACTCGCCAATAACGGACCTGGGTGCTTTGAGTACATAAAAGCCGGTGGCTTTGATATATTTTTAGGGTGCAAGTCCCTAGATGGCGTAGTCGACAACCAAAATTATATCAATAACCTAATTATTCCTATAGTTTAGGCTAATTTCTGTCTTGCTGGTCGCCGTTCGGTCACATTTGGCGTAGTCGGCAGGGTTTTGGCAGTCTTGGCAGAGACGTGGGTTCTAGTGTTCAGTGGTAAAACAAAGGCTGAGGTTTTTTTTGTGTGTTTTTCTTTTTTTTTCTCTTGTTTTTTTTTTCTTTTTTTACAGGGGCGAGACAGCAGCGCTGTGCAGGCTGGAGTGGATATTCACTTCTCCCTGATATTGGTTTTGTGGCTCTCCTTTTCTTATTGGGTAAGTGATGGAGGAAGAAGTGCAAGAACTTCGAGAGCTTATTGCCCAGCTTAAAGCAGATAATGAGAAGTTACGACAGGAGCGAGTGGTGGCTGTTGGGCATGGTGCTGCTAGTGCAGGGGACCCTGCACCCACCATTCCTCCTGAGCGGGGTGGTGGTAGCGCCCCAGTGACGGATCGTCTCGTTTTGGTACCTAGGGATAGGAGATGTCCGAAATTCAGTGGTAAGTCAGACATGGGTATCGATGAGTGGGTGAAAGAGGCTCAAGCCTGTATGCGTGCTCGATACCTTACCCCAGCCGATCAGGCGTTCTTTTTGGTCGATCATTTAGAGGGGGAAGCAAGGGAGGAGATTCGGTATCGCTCCGAGCAAGAACGTGGTGATCCCGATAAGATTATTAGTGTGCTGCGTGAATTATATGGGTGTTCAACGTCATACATAGCCTTACAGGAGGCTTTCTTTTCCAGGAGGCAGCAGGAAGGAGAAACTTTATTGGAATTTTCTCTTGTTTTGCTGAGCCTCTTGGAAAGAGTTAAGCAACAGTCTCCAACTGTATTGCTAAATGCGGATGTTTTGCTCCGAGATCAGTTTGTTGAGCGTGTAGCCGATAATTCCCTGCGTCGTGAACTTAAGCAGCTGGTGCGCCGACAAGCTACTATTAGTTTTCTGGATGTCCGTCGGGAGGCTATTCGGTGGGAACGTGAAGGGATGTCAGGTGCAGTAAGGACCCGTAGTCAGTCTGTTCCGTTGATTTATGGTACCCAGTATGGGGTTCAGGGGGAACCGCATGCGGAAGTTAGAAGTCTCTCCCAAAACTCTGAAATGAAAGAGTTAAGGGAGATGCTAAGGTTGCAACAAGAACAGATAACCCAGCTCGTTCAAACTGTGGCCCAGTTACGTCGCCCCGAAATACGTGGTCATTCGCCTCATAGGGCACCGGTGATATGTCGAAGGTGTCAGAGACCTGGCCATTTTGCCAGGGAGTGTGATGGGGCGCGGGTTTCCCATCGCACTCAACCTTCCATTGCGTCAGGCTTATCGGTAGTTCGGAATAGCCAGCCCCCTTCTGGTCCATCGGGAAACTAATTCCCCCCGAGCCACAGAGTCAAGGCTCGGGTGGGGAATTTATCGGCTCAGAATTAAATGGTCCTTTATCAAGATCTCGTCTAATGTCGTCATGCCCTTATCTCGTTGTTTCAATCGGAGGTGTTTCAGTGTCGTGTCTAATAGATACAGGGTCTATGGTATCTACCATCACAGAAAGTTGTTTCCTGCAGCACTTTGAGCCATGGGGTAGAGAGAAGTTGCAGTCTTGTCAATGGTTGCAGCTTCGCGCGGCCAATGGCCTCCCAATTCCTTATATCGGGTATATGGAGTTGGATATTGTATTATGTGGGCAATTGGTCTTGGGGTGCGGGGTTATTGTTGTCCGAGATCCTCCTGATGGGTTACGTGACCAATCACCGGGTGTTTTGGGGATGAATGTCCTAAACCGGTGTTATCAGGGGCTCTTTGGACAGCATGGCCCTGCCCTCTTTGATTTGCCTGAGGTGTCTGAAGCCCCTTATTCCTTGTCACAAGCATTGCAGGAGTGCCAGGCCGCCGCCACTGCCTCGCTTAGGGAAGATCATGAAGGTAGGGTGAGATTGCGGGGCCGCCAGTCATGTTGTATACCCGGGGGTACTATAAAGTTTGTTCCAGCTACATGTTCAGGCCAGTATGCTGACCAAGTAGTATTTTTCGAGCCTCCTGAGTCTGGGCTTCCAGCTGGGCTGTTGGCTCCTTCATCCTTGGTACAGGTGGTGAGAGGGACGGTGTATGTGCCAATGGTGAATGTTGGGGTTGTCGATGTAATGCTTTACCCTCGTTCTGTTATAGGTACCTTGATTGGCGTTTATGTTGTGAGTTGGCCGGCGCGGATTACGGAGGTGCCAGCGATTGTGGCTACTGTTAACTCGCAAGGTGTCGAGGATGGCTTGGGGATACCGGAGCGGATAGAGACAGTGGACTTGTCCAGTTTGCCCGTTATGGAGCAAGGCCAAGTAAGGGCACTGCTCCACCGTTTTAGCTCGGTGTTTTCTAGTCATGATGGGGATCTAGGCTGCACTGATCTGATTTCGCACGAGATACCTCTCGAAGATGACACCCCGGTCCGTCAACGCCATCGCCGGGTTCCCCCAACGGAGTACGAGGTAGTCAAGTCCCATATTAATCAGCTGTTGGAGGCACGGGTTATAAGGGAAAGCTGTAGTCCTTATGCATCACCTATTGTACTGGTCAAAAAGAAGGATGGTAGTCTCCGCATGTGCGTGGACTACCGTCAGTTGAATGCAAAGACCAGAAAGGACGCTTTCCCTTTGCCCCGTATTGAGGAGACCCTGGATTCTCTGGCAGGGGCCTGTTGGTTTTCCACGCTGGACTTGGCCAGTGGGTACAATCAGGTCCCTGTCATGGAACGGGATCGTCCAAAAACTGCCTTTTGTACTCCGTTTGGATTGTTCGAGTGGAATCGTATGCCCTTTGGCCTCTGTAACGCCCCGAGCACTTTCCAACGTTTAATGGAGAGGTTGTTCGGGGACCAGCAGTATCAATCATTGCTTCTGTATCTGGATGATGTGGTGGTGTTTTCCTCCTCCGTCGCCCAGCATGTTGAACGTCTGGAAGTGGTGTTGAGTCGGTTGGAACGTGAGGGGCTGAAGGTCAAGTTGTCAAAATGTGCGTTCTTTCAGCGAGAGGTGAAATATTTAGGGCATGTAATATCAGCCGCAGGGGTTTCTACTGACCCTAGGAAGATTGAGGCAGTGGCTAGGTGGCAGAGGCCAGGAACTGTGACCGAGCTGCGTTCATTCTTAGGTTTTGCCAGTTACTATCGCCGGTTTGTGGAGGGTTTTGCCAAGTTGGCTGCCCCTCTACATAGGTTGGTGGCAGAGTGTACTAGAGTGGGGCCTGGGAAGCGAGCGAGGCAAGGGTTGGGCGAGGCATGGACTGAGCAGAGTCAGGCGAGTTTTGAGGGGCTAAAGTGTAAGCTTACTACAACTCCAGTGCTGGCTTACGCGGATTTTTCTCTCCCCTTTATCCTTGAGGTCGACGCTAGCCTTGGGTTGGGTGCGGTTTTATCTCAGGAACAGGAGGGGAGGGTACGACCAGTGGCTTATGCCAGCCGTAGCCTTAGGCCCACTGAGCGCAATATGAGCAATTATAGCTCTATGAAGTTGGAGTTTCTTGCGCTCAAGTGGGCCATGGCTGAAAAATTTCGAGAATACCTGCTGGGAAACCGATGTGTAGTGTTCACCGACAACAACCCCCTCAGTCACCTTACTTCTGCTAAGTTGGGGGCAACGGAACAGCGTTGGGCCGCTCAGTTGGCCTCGTTTGACTTTGAGGTTAGGTATCGCTCTGGTCGCAGTAACCAGAATGCTGATGCACTTTCTAGGCAAAACCCGATGTGGAGTGTGGAAGGGGAACAGCTGACAGTGGGGAGTTGTATCCCAGCACTAGTAAGAACTGCCACTAAGGTAGAGCGAATGGCACCTGCTTGCCTTGCCGCTATCACAGTTTTGCCGGGTTATGTGGCTGCTGATTTGCGTGTGTTGCAAGAGGAGGACCCAGATATTCAAGTGGTGTTTAGGTGCTGGGGCCAAGAGGCACCGTTGGCTGGAGAAGAGCAGCAACAGCTCTCTAGACCAAGTAAGATTCTATTGCGCCAGAAAGACCGGCTAGTGAAGCGGAATGGGGTACTGTACCATAGGGTGTTCCGCCCTGATGGAGGTGAGGAAAATCTACAGCTGGTCTTACCAGCCGCCTTGAGGACTGAGGTCCTCACACAGCTCCATCAGCAACATGGACATCAGGGCGTTGAGCGGACAACGGAACTGGTACGCCAAAGGTGCTACTGGCCGGGGGTGTCGTCAGCGGTGGTGGAATGGTGTCGCCAATGTGAGCGCTGTCAGGTGGCTAAAGACACTCAGCCATTAGTGCGGGGGTTTATGGGTCATGTTTTGGTTGCTAGACCTAACGAAATGGTGGCCATTGATTTTACGGTGTTGGAGCCAGCTCGTTCGGGACATGAAAACGTCCTGGTCATGACCGATGTATTTAGTAAGTACACTCTAGCTGTGCCCACAAGAAATCAGCGGGCAGAAACTGTAGCTCAGGTGCTGGTAGCCGAGTGGTTCTTTAGGTTCGGGGTACCGGCTCGGATCCATTCTGATCAGGGTCGGAATTTCGAGTCGACACTTATACGACAGCTCTGTGGCCTTTATCAAGTAGAAAAATCTCGAACCACTCCAAATCACCCCGCTGGCAATGGTCAGTGCGAGAGGTTTAATCGGACTCTCCATAACCTCTTGCGTACCTTGCCTATCTCAAGTAAACGTGACTGGGTCTCCTGCTTGCCTCAGATGTTATTTTGTTATAACACCACCCCACACCAGTCTACAGGTGTATCACCGCATTTCTTAATGTTTGGCCAGGAGCCACGTCTCCCAGTGGATTTCTTGTTGGGAAGGGTTCCAGAAGTCTCGGGAGGGGAAGTGCATGAGTGGGTGTTAGAGCACCAAACTAGGTTGCGGGTGGCCTTTGATGGGGCCCGTGAACGGTTGCGGATAGAGGCAAGTAAACGCAAAGCTCAGCATGACAAGCGTGTTAAGGATGTTCCTTTGGTGGAGGGTCAGTTGGTATACCTCAGGGATTACAATCGGAGGGGTCGGCAGAAGATCCAGGACCATTGGAGTTCTGTGGTGTACCAGGTTGTCCATGCCCCCAGAGAAAGTGGTACAGTTTATACCAGTGGTCACCAACCTTTTCAAGCCTAAGATCACATCCCAAGTCCAAATGTAAACCAAGATCTACCACTTGCAGAAAATTATGAAAAAACAAGGCCACAATGTAGTTCTACTTTGACATTCTTTGTTGCCTGTTAGTCACTAGGAAAATATTTATTTAACTATACAAATAGTATATAACTATACAAACTGTCAACTATAATTCAACATTTTCAACAGTAATATAACATTGTTAAGTATATATCCACAGGCTTATTACTCATATATAAACACACTAATCAGTCAATTACAGGCCTAAGCCAATAATGTACTGTTTCATTTTCCCTTTTAAAACATAGGCTATTTCAAATCAAAATGGTAAGTGCAACTAGCATACAAAATATTATGACAACAGTCATCCTTCAATTCTTCAAAAATATTTTCACACAAATTACAGACCTACTACTATTCATTACCTCAATAATCAATCAATTACAGGCCTAAAACAGTCATGTACAGGACTGATTCTCTTTCCCTTTTCCAACAACATAAAACACAGATCTCCTTTTAACAATAGCCAATACAGGGTTTTTCCTGGCTCAAAATGAGGCGGAGGTGGTAAAATCGGGGTCCGGGGTCCTGCCCCCCGTGAGAAAAATGTGTATATTTTAAAGATAAATTCATTAATCTGGTGCACTTTGAGTCACTCGAATCTGTTGTTAAAAATAAAAAATAATCCACCCGCCAACCACCCATATTCTTTGATTTAGATATCTGCATCTGATCATCACATTACAATTATTCAATTAAGCATGATAATATGGTAACATATCACACTGAAGTAGGCTGATTTAAAATTAACATTTATTTAAATTAAAAGTTCTTCTTTTGGCAAAATTACATTTCCTTTATAGCCTAAACAGAGGCTTTAGCCTACTACCTTTAAACTTAAATTGTCAATGTTTCATTTTTGAAAACACTCTTATCGGAATAATTTTTTGTACCTTTATAAAGGGCATTTTCCCCCTAATTTTATTTAATGTACTGGTATGCTCTAAATTTCATTTCAAATTCTTACATTTTATCAATACATTCAATTAAAATAATAAGACAAGGCTGTTACCAATCAAATTTAATAATTTACATTCAAAAATTAAAACTGTGTTAAATGAGATTATGAGATTGTTTTGAATATTTTTTGAATATACAAATAAGGAATGTTGAAAAGAATGATACTTTGAAACTAAACCGCCAGTAGAAGCGGCAGGCGGCCGTCTTAATGAGCGAGTCATTGAGTCATTCATTCAAACGATTCGTTCAAACGGCTGATTGATTCAGAATGAGGCGGTTTAATAATGGGTAAGGTTAATTGAATCTTTGACTCGAGCGATTAGGTCAAAACGCTGAATCATTCAGTAATGAATAATGGATGAGTGTTGCTAGCTGTGAGATGCGCTGGTTCTGTTGTTTGGAACTATTTTCGCTGCTGAAACAGAACAAAAACAGTAATTACGTCTAAAAATGTAAGTAACTTAATTTTAACTATTTGTTTATTGAACTGTTATGAAATCAATATCTTGGTTTCAATCGTGCTTGCATTCAGGAAAACAGCACTCTGGTCGTGTGTAGTCTATAACGTTATATTGTTTCTTAACTATAAATTTGACGGAGGTGGCCGCCTCATAATTGTCTATGCAGGAAAACCCCTGCAGATTTCAAACTAGCAATAGCCTACTCCCTCACCGTTGTGCCATCGTTTCGTTAGCTTGCGCATCGATGTGAGCGTAGTGTGAAGTGGCTGAGCTGGTTAAAGCGTGAAGCCTTGTTTATACTCGACGCGTCCGCATGTGCCAAAAATGACGTCATTGTAACGGCGCGCGCGCCTCCGCATCCCCTAGACACCATTTACTACACACAGTAGGCTCACACATGGTGCATTTTTAATTAATAAATAATAATGAATACAAATATTGGTGTTTTTTCTCTGATTTTGAAAACTCTTCGCGATCGACTTAAAATGCTTCCAAGATCGACTTGTCGATCGCGATCGACGGGTTGGTGACTCCTGGTTTATACCATTGCTCCAAGAGATGACCTCGGGAAGGTAAAACGGGTGCATCGTTCCTTGTTGAAGGTTTGCTTGTGTAGGGACCCCCCTTCTGAAGATTCTTCCTCTGACTCACTCACCGGTAGCCTCATGATAGAACAGGAGGGGCTGCCTGGAGATGAGGAGGAAGATCTATGGGTTGTGGTGCCGTATGCCCCACAGGTCAATACAGCCCCAGTAAGCGGTGTTACACCCCTTAGAGTGGGTGGATCAGTAACTGGGCAGGAGGGCTTGACATCCTTTGGACTGGATGGGGTCGGTGTCACTACGGGGTTAGGCCCTCCAGTTGTACCAGTGACTGTATTACCAAGTCAAAGTACAGATAGAGAAGTGCGGCGTACTACACGGGCTACAGCGGGGCAGCATCCTAATCTTTATCGACTCCCTAGGGCTGTGGCGGCAGAGACTGTGGCTCCTGAGGTTCTTGGAACCACAAGCAGTGTTTCTGTCTTGTTTAGACCTTGGGATTAAAAGCTTTTTCTCACCGTCGGGCCGACGATGCAAAAGGTGGGGGAAGAATGTAGTGTGTGGGTGACGTAGGTGTCACCCATTGGTTATGTCAAATGAGGAAGTACGTATTTAAACGGGCTGTGCCAGTGGGGTGAGGCGATCGGTTGTAACACCCGCCCTATTGGTTTGTTATCATTCCGGCTCGACTTGCTGCAGGAGAAAAGGCTGGTAGTATGCGAATCATTTGGACCACTTGACGAGCAGATGGTCTGGGGTTGGCCAGTTGTTTATTCAGCGTTTTGTGGCGTTGCCGTTTAGTGGCGTCTGTACACCAGCTGCAGTTCATCAACGTAAGGGAAATCATCATTTGCAGCATTCTGTGGCGTTGCCGTTTCGTGGCGTGTGTACACCAGTTCATTTACGTAAGAGAAATCGTCATCCGTGGTATGTATTGAGTGTTTTTGCTATTCGAATTGATTGACCATATCCGGACTCTTAAAATCTTTGTATTGGATAGGCTGGGCATCACATGCTGCAGTATCTGGCAGTGGCGCGAGCAGCCCGGTCGGCGCTGTTGTCTCGCTCAGATTTTATGACTTTTTCGTCTTTTGTTTTCAGTTAATCTGGTTTGTGTTTCTTTTGTCTAAACATGCAATGGTGGTTTGAGTTGATTTATTGAATATTTTGCCCTTTCCTGTGTGTTAGTGACTAAAAGGAGTTGTTCTCCTGTGTTTGTAGATTCATTATTGTGCTTATTTGGTTATATGTGTCTGTGATTTGAGTTGATTTACTGAATATTCTGTGTTTGTGGATTCATTTATGTGCTTATTTGGTTATATGTGTCTGATTTGAGTTGATTTACTGAATATTTTGTCTTTGTCTATGTGTTAGTGACTAAAAGGAGTGATTCTCCTGTGTCTGTAGATTCATTATTGTGTTTATCATTTTTTATTTACTTTGTTTATTGTTTCTGTATTCATTCTTTTTGTATTTCCATACAGGAGCTGAGGGCCACTTGCGCGGGTGTCCTGGGACTGTGGTAGTGGGGTCTCCCGTTCACTGAGCGTGCTCTATTTCACTTGTGTGGTGTGGTGGGGTGTGAGTATTGAGTGAGTTTTTCTTTTGCTTCCCTTGTAGGCCACTTCCAGCCAGGGGTGCCCAAGTAGATGCCCTTCAGCCCTGTATGGATGTGTTTGGAAAGTTTGTCTTGGGGTGATTTACTGTTGCTGTTTATTGACATTTAGTTTTTTTTCATTCTTGTGTGTTCAGTCGCCATTGAGTATTTTGTATAATGCTCCATTGAGGGGTGATTTTTATAATGTGTCTGAAGTTTGTTGAATAAAGTGTATTTTCTTAGAGCCCATGACTCTGCCCAGTTACTCGCCAATAACGGACCTGGGTGCTTTGAGTACATAAAAGCCGGTGGCTTTGATATATTTTTAGGGTGCAAGTCCCTAGATGGCGTAGTCGACAACCAAAATTATATCAATAACCTAATTATTCCTGTAGTTTAGGCTAATTTCTGTCTTGCTGGTCGCCATTCGGTCACATGGGCATTAAAGTCCCTGTATGCAGACTGTGTTGGATGTGTTCAGGTGAATGATGAGCAGACTGAGTGGTTTCGTATTCCCTTTGGTGTAAAACAGGGGGATATTTTGTCCCCAAACCTATTTTCTCTGTTTATAAATGATTTGGCTCTTGAAATTAAATATCTAAACTTAGGGATGTGCCCAGTATCATTGTTGGCATTCTGCTCTATGCTGATGATGTAGCGTTACTGGCTGAAAATGCAGAGGATCTACAGAAAATGTTACATGTTTTACAAAATTGGTGCTGTAGATGGAGACTTGTTACAAATCAATCAAAAACACAAATTATGCATTTCAGGAAAGGTGTTACTTTGCGAAGCACAAGAGGTTTTACTTTTGGTAATACCGTTCTTGAGTATGCAACTCAGTATAAGTATTTAGGATTTGTATTTGATGAATTTATGTTGTTTGACAGAGGAGTTAAAATCCTAGCTGCTGCAGCCAGTAGAGCCTTGGGTTCGGTGATAAACAAGTTCTGTAAAGATCTTGGTTATGGTACATTCTCCCAGTTGTATGCTGCCTGTGTGTCCCCTGTGTTAAACTGGGTCGTGCAGAGCCCAGCCTTGAATGCTGAAGAAAATCGTGCAATCCGCTGCTTCTTGAGGGTTCATAAGTTTGTTCCAGTGCTGGCAGCGCTGGGTGATATGGGCTGGGTTCCTGGATCAGTCCAAAGGAAATGTGAAATGGTTCGACGGTGGAATCGACTGGTTAATCTGCCTGAAAATAGAGTAACAAAAAAAGTAAGAAAAAGTCCACCTGGGCTGCAGAGCTCAAGCTCATTTGCCCTGTAGCGTTAATAACATCAGATCCAACTTAGTTTACTCAGTGTATCGTTTTCTTTAGGTGTACATGTGGCAACTGTGTTAAAACCATACTGTACACTGATAACAGCAGCTGAAGTTTGCTGTTGTGATTACATATAATTTTTTTTTTACTTTATACACGTTTGTCTTATACACACAAAATAGCATTGAACTAACTGGCTACTAAACAAACACCGTTGCCATTGGTTTACATTCTTGACCAAATCGAAAAATTACGTCATAAAGTATACATGGAAAATACATTTACAAAATTAGTACATAATTACAAATTCAGGTCCAAAATGTTTGTACGCGTTTGACACACGAAATAGCATACTAAGTGGTTACTAAAGCCAGTGCTGGCATTTGTTTACGTCCTTGATAAAACTAAAACATTACGTCTGAAATTATACATGCAAATACATTTAAAATGATTAAGTCTTACTTACAGGTTGTGGCCCAACAACTGCTGCCTCTGGTTGGAACTGCTTCATGTTTTATTAACAGTTTCTTGTTGAATCCGGCATTGAATTCTTGGAGATTCTGGAAGCCGTCTTCCATAAAATGCGCAGCACAGAGAGCTAAATTATGATTGTAATTTTCAGGAACATAGTCAAACATAAATTTTAGCCATTGTTGACGAACTACAGCGTCCGTGGGAAGCCCGAACACAGAAGACCTGACAGCTGGGTGAAAATAACACACTTTCGACGGCATACAGCTCTCCACTAGAACTCTTCCTCTTCGACAAAGCCGCAGAAATATGGCCATGCCCCCTTTTTTTGCATATTCCGGAGGGAGGGTTGATGTAAATTTATAGGTTAGTTACGTATAAAACCCGGGAAGTATCTCGTTGTAGTCCCATTCGAGTCGTTTTTGTAGGCATTAAACTTCTTGATTTTTAAAAGACGATATCTCTGCTTACGTTGAACTTTCAGCACAGCAACTTTGCAGATACTGTTCATGCACCAACAGCAACATTACACACTATTTAAAATGAAAAAAGTGAAATCGCAATCAACCACCCCTTTAAACATAAATGGCTGATTAGGACTATGGCTAAGCCAAAGCTAAGGACTTACTTACAAATTAAAGATGTATATGAAACAGAGTTGTATGTAAAAGCAAATTTGACAAGGAACCAACGATCTTTGGTGGCTCAGCTGCAAACTGGCATCCCTCCCCTGGCCTTAGAAACTGGTAGGTTCACTCAAACTCCTGAAGAGGACAGACTCTGCAGATTGTGTGAGTTAGGAGAGGTTGAAAATGAAACTCATTTTGTGTTATATTGCCCACGGTACGATGATTTTAGAAATGCATTATTTGGTGAATTGTTTGTTAAAAAGCCTGAAATGTTCTGGATTAGTGATGACGACAAGATGAAATGGTTGTTTAATATGAATGTGTTTAAATTGGCTACTTTTGTTTGCAAAGCCTGGATGAGACGGCAGACTTGTTTATTCAAATAAGTTCATGTATGTTATGCCTACTGCCTGACAACTGGTATTTTGTTGGTTGTATTGGTGTCTTACAAGCCCATTAGGGCTGGTCATACAGTAGTATGCAAGACACAATAATAAAAACTATTCATTCATTCATTTTTTGCATAAGCATGAAGCTGCAGTTTCACAATACATGCATTACACTTACGAATAACAGTTAAATGCAGCAAATATTTGTTTCTTACACTTGATACAAATCTTCTCTTGCACACGCAAATTTCATTTAAGCTTGCAATCTTATGTACACTTTCACAAATCTTACCCTACGCATGCGATTCTTTATGGCATCATATTACCTTCATATGGGTGCTAATGGCATGGGAAGTGTTTGTGTCAATACAGGTGCTATTTTCCAGACAACACAGAGATTCGGATTCAGTTTTATGTAAAATGATCAGCACATAGCAGGGTTGGTTGTGCACTATATTCTACAATTATTGAGTGTCGTTGCTGCTTCCACAGTATGATTACCTTCCTTTTCCTGGGTCGTAATTGCAGAAGCAATACGTCTATAATTGTATACTGTACACAATGAAGTCACATAACAAGCATCAATTCTCCTGTTCTTTTGTTTGATCTGAAAGTACAGTCGAACAAGACTACAATTTATCAAAAACTATTCATCATATACTGTACATCACGTATAAATATACAGTGCAAATTACATTTTAAATCGGCGATGTGGCAAACAATACATTAATTAAATCAAATATAGATTTTTGTGTTGGTTGCCAGGACACTACATTGATGCAAACTTTTAATAGATTATAATGCATTCTGATGTTTCCACCAAATCTGATATATGTTAGAAAACAATAAATTCAATTAAGATAAAAAAATGTTTAATCCTATTTGGAAATCGCTTTTCCAAGAGTTAAATAACTGCTCTAACACTGCAGCGAAACAGTGTTATACTTATTGAACTGAATCCCACAATCAATAGCAGTGTCTTTTGAGTGAATTAAAGTAATTAGATTGAAGAATTAGTGCATCAGCACAAGGCTCTGGTTGTCTCCTGCACATTAGGGGCAAGACCTACTTTTTCATGTCTAATACTCATTAGATTACAAAGAAAAAAACAACGCAAGTCAAATCCCTTTTTTTTTTAAGTTTCTGCATTGTTTTCCTCAACTGGATTGGTTTAGTGTGTGTTATGAGTGAGTGAGAGAGGCAAAGGAATCCATTTGAATGCAGATGGATTATTTTTCACTTCAAATTGCCACATAATACACCTAATACACATAATACATCCTACTACACCATCAGAACAAAGGCATTGAGAGCGAAGAAATGCATTACAACGTACAATTTCTGTGCTTGATTTCCTTAAAAGCAACTATTAATCATGTCTTGGAAAATTATACTTATGACGTGCAATGTATAATGTATAGACTCTGGATAGTACATTTTGGATGAGCCTGATTTCTTCAAAGCTTAAATTCCCATTCCCCTCATTACATTCTGTTTCCCCTGTTACTGTCAGGATTGCAATTATGCCTTCTGCCAATTCACATCTCCGTCTAGGAAAAAGGATATATTTATTCAAACTAAAATAGATTTTATATAAAAAAAATACATGTAATATTCCATATGCATAATAAAATGAACTGTTTTATGCAGTCTTCAGTTATGAATAATTCCTCATAAAAATGCAATGAAAATGCACAAGAGCATTTTGGCAAAAGTGTCCAATTCTGAATGCTGGCACCCGCAGGGACATTGTCTCATTCTAAAGCTTCTCCTTCCTGTTCAGCTCTAACAGTACTTTAACATGCAGCAGTAATCATGTCATTACATTTGCTCACTGAGAGTGTTACATGCATTCACAAAGGTTTCTGTGCAGAACAAGTGGTAACCTGACCTGTGTCTTTTTTTCATAGCTTTCAGTCATTAAACATGCAAACAGTCTTTTTGTGTTTATTGTTTTTTATTACTATTTTACATATAGTCATTTGCTTTAACATTTGCCTGCCCCTCATCCTGCTTCATCAATATTATTTACATTTTAGACTATATTATACAATGGGTAGTTCAAATCTGATTGGTCAAGCAGCGTGGGGTGGTTAATATTTAGTCAGACTGGCATGACGTGGTTAATATCAGACAGACTAGAGATTCATTATTCGATTTATATCAAGCGATTTGTTAAAAAATGTTGATTAATTTAGAAATTAAACAAAGTGCCTGTCTGTATTAATTAATCACTGAATCATTGGCTCAATCAATTTGTTGAAAAACACAGATTATTCTGGTGAAACTAAATAAATATTGATACAATTTCAATATTTTTTTAAAAACAAAAGACTTGAAGCACCAAAGCTGGATTTGAAGCAGGGTTATTATAGTTAACAAACTAAAACTGAAACTAAAACCCATAAAAAAAAGTTACTTGAAAATTTTTTTTCAGCTAGTTGGCAAGGCAACATTTTTCAATTTTAATTTAGCTTATCTTAATGTACTAAAATAACTAAAACTAAAATAAAAATTATTAAAAAATATATAGACATATTTGCAGAGCCCCTAAAAAATATGAAATGGGAGGAAAAAGGATTTCAATATTTTTTTGTTCTCTCACAAAACTTTGGGTTCGCTTGAACTCAAAAGTTTTGCGAGCGAACGCACAGTTTCTCGGGGGAATGCAAAACATTTGCAAAAGACTGCAAAACCATTGACATATAATTTTCCCTCCTGCCATATTTTTTACATCACCATGTCCCTTTAGGGGCAAAAAAAAATTTTTTTTTAAAAATGACAAAAACACAACAAAATTACTAAAACTTTCAAATGAAAACGAAAAATGAAAACCGATTCAAAATATTTAAATAAATTTACAAACAAAGTCCATATTAAAAATACAATGATAAATAATATAATTAAATTAAATGAGTATGTAATTTGAGAGATATGGAAAAATAAGTGGCTATCTTTGGAATAATATGATGCACTAATGAATTATGCACTGTAAGATCTAGAATCTTGACCTTGAGGTTTAAGTGTCATTTTTTTCCTCTGGCCATAGGTGCCATTTCAAAGGAGGAGACGTGCTTTCTCTCTCTCTCTCTGAATTTATGTTGTGTCAGTAAGTTGTGTAATTTTTGCTTTCAGGGCCATAAATCCTTTATAAAACAGTCTATAAATATGATTTATCTTTACTAACATGTACTCTTGATACACAATTGCTCAGGGTTCACAAACTGTTTCTCAGAACTACATTTAGACTGACTGTACTTCAATATCTTTTTCAAAATGCACTGAGGCAATGATTATTACAGCGTTTTTTTTTATTTTGTTATGAAATTCTTATTGACAAATTTGCACTTAATATTGGTGTTATCAATGGCATTGCAGAATCGAAGTCTTCTGTCCAGACACTATTGCAAGTAATAATGTTGGACAGCACTGAAATGTATTGCCCGTTTGCCCTGCTTGACATTATGGTGACCTCCACTCCTGAAGAGCTTCTGCACAGTTTGATTTATTGTTGTCTCATTACAGTTGCATTATAGTCATGGGGAGCATTGTGAAAGCCCTCAATCTGTAATAATGACAGCAATAGCTTTAGAGGTAATACTGGAGTTAAATCTGGACTGTGGATTGGTGACATCACCTCCCAGACAGCAACATAGTGTCAGCCCAGATCCGGGCCACATCTGGTACATGTGGATTCCACGCGTACCAGATGTGGGCTGGATCTGGGCGAAGCTATGTTGCTGTCTGGGTTCATTTACATGGTCGCTATTTCATTTATCATATCTTTAAATCTGTTGCTTACTTCGGAGAGTATGTATAAATGGCAGATAATATGTAAATCATAGCATTTTATGTGTCATGTTTGTGTACAAACATTTGATGCTACAGGGTGGATATGCATGCATTCTAACTACAAATGTCACAAAACATGCTTAAGTTATTTGAACATCTGAGAAGAAAATTTTTTATGATGTGCAATACATCTGTGTGTCATCTGCAGTTTTTTCACTGGAGCCGGGAAAGATTTAGCTTCAAAGTAGATTTCCAACCTACAAGCTACTGATAATTTTAAGTATTTAAAGCAGAGGCCACATGAAACCAAAATTATTTTCAGGAACTCAACTGAAACAATGAATCTTTTTTTCTTTCATTTGTTTTCTTCTTTTGAGGGGAATTGAATTGAACTGCTTGTTGGAAAAAGAAGCTTGTTACTGCAAAGGTTACTGTAAAACATCTGTCATGCTAAAAATGCAGGACGCTGTGGGAACGCCCCTGCGTGATTGCGTCGTGAAGCACGTGTATAATCAGTCCAATGGAGAGACGAGACGTCATAGGTGGGTGACGTCTTCGACCAGGAAACTATAAAGCACACCTGAAAACAGACCGCGGTCACCGCGCTAGCTTCTGTGCCTTCAGCAAGCGCTCGTGATCTTGTCTTTGTCTATTTATTGTTGTTTGTCCACAAGCATATACACTCACCTAAAGGATTATTAGGAACACCCGTTCAATTTCTCATTAATGCAATTATCTAATCAACCAATCACATGGCAGTTGCTTCAATGCATTTAGGGGTGTGGTCCTGGTCAAGACAACCTCCTGAACTCCAAACTGAATGTCAGAATGGGAAAGAAAGGTGAATTAAGCAATTTTGAGCGTGGCATGGTTGTTGGTGCCAGACGGACCGGTCTGACTATTTCAAAATCTGCTCAGTTACTGGGATTTCCACGCACAACCATTTCTAGGGTTTACAAAGAATGGTGTGAAAAGGGAAAAACATCCAGTATGCGGCAGTCCTGTGGGCGAAAATGCCTTGTTAATGCTAGAGGTCAGAGGAGAATGGGCCGACTGATTCAAGATGATAGAAGAGCAACTTTGACTGAAATAACCACTCGTTACAACCGAGGTATGCAGCAAAGCATTTGTGAAGCCACAACACGCACAACCTTGAGGCGGATGGGCTACAACAGCAGAAGACCCCACCGGGTACCACTCATCTCCACTACAAATAGGAAAAAGAGGCTACAATTTGCAAGAGCTCACCAAAATTGGTCGGTTGAAGACTGGAAAAATGTTGCCTGGTCTGATGAGTCTCGATTTCTGTTGAGACATTCAGATGGTAGAGTCAGAATTTGGCATAAACAGAATGAGAACATGGATCCATCATGCCTTGTTACCACTGTGCAGGCTGGTGGTGGTGGTGTAATGGTGTGGGGGATGTTTTCTTGGCACACTTTAGGCCCCTTAGTGCCAATTGGCATCGTTTAAATGCCACGGCCTACCTGAGCATTGTTTCTGACCATGTCCATCCCTTTATGGCCACCATGTATCCATCCTCTGATGGCTACTTCCAGCAGGATAATGCACCATGTCACAAAGCTCGAATCATTTCAAATTGGTTTCTTGAACATGACAATGAGTTCACTGTACTAAAATGGTCCCCACAGTCATCAGATCTCAACCCAATAGAGCATCTTTGGGATGTGGTGGAACGGGAGCTTCGTGCCCTGGATGTACATCCCACAAATCTCCATCAACTGCAAGATGCTATCCTATCAATATGGGCCACCATTTCTAAAGAATGCTTTCAGCACCTTGTTGAATCAATGCCACGTAGAATTAAGGCAGTTCTGAAGGCGAAAGGGGGTCAAACACAGGATAGTCGTTATCTCGAAGAAGGCTTCGACTAAGAAGAAGTCCTGATGCCGAGGCTATCAGGCTTCTGAGGGTGGCCCCCTCCGGGCAGAGACGGGTTCGAGAATCCGTGTCTCCTCTGCGCCCTCTGGGGGGCGACTCTCTGAGGAGGGTCGCAGCGCTGCCAGTTCGATTGTTCCCTGCCGGTTCGCGATTTAAGGGCACCGAGGTGTCAGCGTCCCCAAACGATCCTCCGAGGAGGGTCGTAGAACAGTCAGTTCGGTTTTCCCTGCCGGTTCGCCGTTACAGGGCACCAAAGTGGCTGTTCGACCAATACCAGAGGCCAGTCTTGAGAGACTGGTCCCCTTAGTAGATTTTCTGGCAGCGTGGAAGCTACTGCCAAATATATCTCATTGGGACCTGCTCACTATAGAAAAGGGTTACAGAATTCAGTTCGGTTCTCATCCACCCATATTTCTAGGGGTCCTCCCTACGTGGTGGAACCCGAGCAGGCTCTGGTTATGTTATCATTCCTGGGAAGCGACTCTCTGAGGAGGGTCGCAGCGCTGCCAGTTCGGTTGTTCCCTGCCGGTTCGCCGCTTCAGGGCACCGAGGTGTCAGCGTTCCCGAACGATCCTCCGAGGAGGGTCGTAGAACAGTCAGTTCGGTTTTCCCTGCCGGTTCGCCGTTACAGGGCACCGAAGTGGCTGTTCGACCGAAACCAGAGGCCAGTCTCGAGAGACTGGTCCCCTTAGTAGATTTTCTGGCAGCGTGTAAGCTACTGCCAAATATATCTCATTGGGACCTGCTCACTATAGAAAAGGGTTACAGAATTCAGTTCGGTTCTCAACCCATATTTCTAGGGGTCCTCCCTACGTGGTGGACCCCGAGCAGGCTCTGGATATGTTATCATTCTTCCCAGATAAGTGACTCTCTGAGGAGGGTCGCAGTGCTGCCAGTTCGGTTGTTCCCTGCCGGTTCGCCGCTTCAGGGCACCGAGGTGTCAGCGTTCCCGAACGATCCTCCGAGGAGGGTCGTAGAACAGTCAGTTCGGTTGATCCTTCCCCCCGCCCAGAATTGTGGAAACTTTGGGCTTGGCCTCTGAGGGGGCCCAGCTCATAAGTTCAGGTCTCTCAACTGAGGTTGTTGAGACCATCCTCAACTCCAGAGCTCCCTCCACAAGGAAACTCTACACCTAGAAGTGGAAATTGTTCATTTCCTGGTGCGGAGAGCACCAGCTGGACCCAGTTATCTGCCCTGTAGTTGCAGCGCTGGAGTTCCTGCAGGAGCGTTTCTCCGCAGGTCACTCATCCACATTTACATCACTGATGTCACTGATCAACACGCGCTACTTGCTGTTACTTATTAGTTTTATTGTTTAAGTTATTACAATAAATGTTTACTTTTGGCAATCTTTCGCGTCCTCTTTGAATTTGTCATGGCCTTTGAGCCGGGTCATGACACCCCCTCCACACTAAAGGTGTACATGGCGGCCTTAGCTGCTTACCATGTCCCTTTAAGTGGTGTATCCTTGGGGAGACACCCTGTAGTAGGTTTCCTTTGCGGCACTGTGAGGCGTCTGACCAAGATACTAGGAGTATGGCTGCCTCAAAGGCTATGACTTGGATCTAGGCTCCACTCCGGGGTCTAGGGTGCTTGCTTCTTAGTGTGCGCAATGACTTCACACAGAACAGGCATTTGCTATTATGGCGTAGTGGATATGGTGTTCCCACAGCGTCTCGACGCAGCTCGGGTTCCCTTGAAAGGGAACGTCTCAGTTTACAACTGTAACCCTGGTTCCCTGAGAGGAAACGAGACGCTGCGTCGCCCTGCCATACTCCCTGCATGCCTGTGATCGACTTGCTTCGGCCTATCAGAAGCTAGCGCGGTCTGTTTTCAGGTGTGCTTTATAGTTTCCTGGTCGATGACGTCACCCGCCTGACGTCTTGTCTCTCCATTGGACTGATTATACACGTGCTTCACGACGCAATCACGCAGGGGCGTTCCGACCGCATCTCGACGCAGCGTCTCATTTCCTCTCAGGGAACCAGGGTTACAGTCGTAACCTGAGACGTTTTGTAAACAACCATGACGGCTTTGTGAAAAGAAAACCTTTACCTTTGTGATTTTTTGGTTGTTCAAATATTTCAAATATTCTCTCAAGGATAATTAGCTTTGGGTTAGTTTTGCTACTCCATTCTTTAACCTTCAAATCATTAGCATGAGATGGAAAATTGGGACACATATTTTATATGACATACATGAAAAAGGTATTTCTTTTTTGTTACGATGGTCTAGGGTCAGGAAGGTAACAAAAAATAAAATCTTCTGAAAACCTGAATAAACCCTAGATAGATTTTATTATAATAAAATATAAATAAATAACATAAAATATATATATAACCTTATATATATAAAAAAAGAGTGGTCTTATACTAACTCTCTGGCTGTACCAAACACAGGAGAAAAGATATATACAAAAAAGACAATAATAATAATAATAAACTTTATTTTATATAGCGCTTTTAAAAAGTATCTCAAAGCGCCTCACAAGAATAGAAACAATGGCAGCAAACCCCTACCGCTTCAGTAAAAAAAAGGAAAAATTATTTATATACACTATTGTAATGATGGCGCAGACGCAGAGGAATCCAATCGCAGTTTTTTGAGAATGGTCAACAGGCAGGGTAAATCAACAGCAGACAGGATCAATGGAGGGAGCAAAGAGCAAGACGAGGTCACAGGCAAAGGTCAGGGCAGGCAGCAAAAGGCAAAGTCCAAAGAGCAATCCGGGTCAAGACAGGCAGAGAACGATCAGAGGTCGAGGTACACAGTAGTGATGTGTCCTCCCGTATCGAGGCTTCGAAGCGTGTGTCGAGTATTCCGGGATGATTTCTGTGAAGCGCGTATCGAGGCTTGTGTCGGTGACGTATGTGGTGACGTTTGAAGCCTCGCTAGCCGCCTGTGCCACGTGACTGCTTCAGGAAGTGGTTCGCGGTTTGGCGGTCTATTTGAAATATAAGGGCCAGCAAAATGCAATGGGTTCCCCCTCACATTTTGTGGACTTGGGACTTTGCGAGTTTGTTAGCGATCTATTCAAGCTTCTTTTTCTTCATTCAATTCATTCAATGCTTCAGACACCAAAGCCATAGTGTCATTATAATCACACTGCACATTTTACATTTATTGTCCACTTGATGGCACAATAGAGCAAATGAAGCACCATGAAGCTTCGGCACATGAGTGAACCAATTGGATGAAAAGCTTCAATGCTTTATGAAGCTTCATCTCGCCATCACTAGTACACAGTCCTAGGTACGATATCAGATCAGCAGACACAGAGCTAAACACTTGGAATTGTAAGCCGGGGCAATGCAATACTTTGCAGAGAAGTGGTGTGTGGAAGTGGCTTTTATGTGTGTGTAAATGAAGTGCAGGTGTGTGCAATCAGTGCAGTGCAGGTGTATGGTGTTTGGTGTAATCAGTTCAGGGAGGTGTATGATGGGAAATGTAGTCCAAGTAAACCCAGGAAGTGCGTGGCTAATCGTGACAACTATGTACAGAAAAAGGGCAACACAAATGCCACAATAAAGAAACTAAATGATAAATGAGACGGTGTGATTTCAGAAGAAAAAGAAAAAAGAATAAGAAAAAAAACAACTCACAGATCATATGATATATGTACATATACACACACCATGAGAGGTTATAATAAACTACACTGTCTTTCACTGTCCCGGCCGGTCTACAATTTTATAACGTGTATAACACGATATTCGTCAACTATTATTTACAAAAGAAAACCCTTCAGGAATACTGGAAAACTGGACTATGTAAACACATTTGTCAATAACAATCTGAATGAAATTGTTATATTTGAAAACTGAAATATCCAATTATTGTATCACTATATAAGCTTTTTTCAGGCTACTGTACATCGTTGTGACTGTCTTAATGAGTCTTTATGAGTAATTTGATTCATTCACTAAATCGTTGTGTTCAAAAATGCTGATTCACTTAGAAATGAATCTTATGTATAGAATTCAGCTGTGGCTTCATTTGGAATTTTTTAAAAGTAGAACAAAAATAGACAAAGTAACTGATGATATTGTGTATAAAATGTAAGTTGTATGTGATGGCCAATAAGAAGAGAACGTGCTGGATGGGAAGACAACCCTTTTTGTTGGGCCACTCTGAGATAATAAGTCAGAGTTGAGAATAATTGTAAAGCCGCAGTCTTTGAAACGTCTGGAGCACTGCCTGAGCCAGTGCGATAAAAACCTGTGTTTTCTGAAAACCAATCACTAATACTCAGAGGAGCAGAGATCCAATTAATCTTTGGTGACATGATCTTCAGAGGGATGGCTCTTCTAATTTCTTGTGACATGCTGGATGTTTGGATCGAATTTCTGAATGTTTCTTTCTCTGCCTTTGAGTTACTGCTTGCTTTAACATTCACTGGACTAAAACAATGAACATGAAATCAAATGAACTTAACTTGATGATGCATCCTGGCAGTGGTCACTATTGGCTACATCTGTTTTTGCTGTTCAAATAAAATAGAGAATTGTGATTGAATTGTTATTGTTTAATTGTTGATTATCATCTAAGACAACCCTATAATGAAAAAGAACTGTACCAAAATGTATTTAAAATACATTTATTGCATATTACAAATCCATAACCATATTTACTGACATATTGAGACTTACTGTGCACAGTGCACATTTCTTAATATTAAGCCTAAAATGTGTTTTAATATCACTGTTAGTAGTATGATCACTGTATAATGTCTTTAAATGCAAGATATTTAAAGTGTACCTAAAGTATACTTGCAATAGTTTCATTTAAGTACAATAAAATATACTTAAGTATATCTTTAGTTGGACCTCAGCACTACTTTGTATACGGATAACTAAAGTGCATTAAATACAAAATGACTTGTTCCAATTTAGCAGAATTTAAAGGTTCTCTAAGCCAGGGGTTTTCAAACTTTTTTTGTGTGTGGACCACTATTTGTAATCAAGAATTTTCGCGGACCACCTCATAATACACATAATAAAATATGTCTACACACAGTCCTACCTGAATTAATCCGCACCTTTAAATAGACTTACTAGCACTAAAACTATAACTGGTCATCACATCAGTACAACAGGGCATAATCAGGTTCATTTCAGGGATGCAAACATGTATGGTCAAAAAAGAGAGAGGTAATCGAAGCCCTCGCCCCGCGGCAAATATCCAGATACTGCCACCCCTATAGGCACATATAGTAAAATGAAATTCAAATAAAGTTTTGACATAAAAGGTTTTATAAAAAGATAAACCTCACATATTTCAGCCTTTAAATAATTTTTCACAAAAAAGGTTTTACAAAAAGATAAACCTCACATATTTCAGCCTTTAAATAATTTTTATTAAAAGAATGAGTCAAAAAAAGATAAATTACTTGCCATTTACATTGATGCACATTAGCCATCTTTTATTATTAAAAGTAAAATTCGGTCCGATTTCCCGTGCTGTCTGTCGTTGCTATGCAACCATGCACTGCGCTCTCCACAACGACAAAGAAGTTTTAGTAGCTAATAGATTTACACCATCGAAAAACGCTTGCTGTAGCTCTGCTACAAGATTTATTTACGGAGAAGAGAAAAACACCCGTAGTGTTTGGGTGCACCCCCATTGTTCATGTTGACTGAGCTTTCAATGTTTACGGAAAGGATGAAGCTGATTGGTTTGTTCTTGTCACATGAACTGCGATGCGTTTGCGGCATTATGAAAAGTTGAGGTGTTTTCATCTCGCTGCGCCTGGAAAAAATGAGCGCGTCGCTTCAATTATGAGCGCGCTTGCCGTGCGCCTACATGAAATAACGAACTTGAGAGCGCAAACGACACGATATGTAGCATTTGACGAGCTACCTCCAATCAGGCCACGAGCTACTGGTAGCTCGCGAGCGACGTGTTGGAGACCCCAGTAAAAGATACAGCAAGAAACACTAGTGGTTCACACGCGCATACTGCTGTTTTGGCGAGCAGTGTTCTGATTTGCTTATTTCTTATTTACTTGTTTGGTGGAGGCAATCCAGAATTACTGTTGATCAAATTATAATCAGACAAAATTGTATATAATGTCAAAATATTTGCCTCTGCCTCTTTTCTCTTCAGAGAACCTGTTGCTATCCACCGATCCGAAATAGGCCACTAGCCTATTTTAGTAATCACACAATAACTTGACAATTTAATTTAAATTTTATATCAATATAGGCCTACATAGTCTTTTTACTTTTTTTATGGGAATTTCCTGGTAAAATGAAGGTAAAAAAATATTATTTTGTATTTTATTTTGCCTTTCCACGGACCACCTGCAGTACCCTCACGGACCACTAGTGGTCCGCGGACCACAGTTTGGGAACCACTGCTCTAAGCGATCCTGGGCGACGTCACTTCTTGTTGACGTTCGAACTATTATCAAACAAAACGGAGGCTAGCTAGACCCTCCCTCCTCCTCATCCGCACACTAACCCCCCAAACCCTTCTTGTCGGTGATTGGCTGGAACAGTTTGTTATGTTTCGTGGAGCGGGTCGCCGCAGTTTGTTTTTTGTTGCTGTTTGTGGAGCCTGGGCTGTCTACAGAGATCGCGTTTCTTTACAGTGTGTTCAGGGGACAGGCAGCCAGCGGATAGTGAGGAGGATACAAATACAGAGGATTTCTATTAAGTGCAGTAGGCCTACATGTAAATGTATTAGAAGTATACTTAGTATAAAATAAATGTATTTCAAATACATTTTGGTATATTTGTTTTTAGGGAAAACATATCAGTGTTATTAATTATTAATTATTTAGTGTTATTTATTGTAAAAAATGAGGTCATTAGACAGGCTCCAGGTCTCTGAAATAACACAACAATTTAGTATCCCCATTGTTGTCAGCCTCCCCTAACAGTATTGCTGCATGAGATGACACCTTCTGGGAAACATTCTTCATTTAATTTCTATCAACCATGATTTATATCATAATAAATGCAGGAAATAAGAATGAAACAAAATAAGAACATTCTAGAAATGTAGTTCATTTTAATAGTGGAAAAATATGCCATCCTCGTTCAGTGCTCAAATTCACTTTTTTTTAGGAACTATAGATGTAAATCTTGGCATCTACGAGTAATCTGATTAAATCGGCTCTTTTACAATGTTAATTAGATGGTTGTTTACAATAATTAGAACGCAACGTTTTCCAGATGATGTGCCCTTTAACAGAAATGTTACATACGTTTTCTCAAGATATAAAGCAAATCTTACATTGTTACAGGGTATTTGACTTATTCATTCAAACGATTTGTTGAAATACTTAAGTTCCTGCTATATTGTAGGCGAGAAACAGTATAGTAGATGTCCGAATTCATGGTATTCATAAAACAGTAACAGTAACAGTAAAAAGTAACAGTACAACCTACTATTTCAGGTGAGATTTTGAAGTAGGCCTACTGATCCAATAGACTCTATAATTCCACAAGGCCACAGAGGATTTGTGAATATCAATGAAGTGATGCAAGTGACGCAAGACTATGGCAATATGACAAATGTAGTACATCCATATTACATTCTTACTACACACATTCATACTATATGTACTTTTTGTAATGGTCGCAAAATAATAACTTATTTAAAAAGAAGTACCTCAGAGAGTATGCGATTGCTGATGCAACCTGATTCATTCAGGAAGTGCATTACTGAACCACCTATTCAACTGATTTGTTCAAAAAAGCCATTTCATTTAGAAACTAAACAAGTGACTATCTTTGCGTATGAGTTATTGAATTATTTATCCAATAACACAAGAGTATGTGTTTTGTGACAGTCCATTGAACTGCTGAATAAAAGTAATATCACACACAATTACATTTTTGTTACAGTGAAAAGTTTTATTACAAAGAAACTGTTTTATTAGATCTTGTAGAATCATGCTTGCAATTACATGATCTCCTGGTCAGTGTGTTGTTAGATTTTCCTATCAGTATGGATGAACACGAATCACTTTGCAGAATGTTTTTCCTATCCAGACGAGTTTAATTCAAGATCCCCTGAGACAAAACATGTTTGTGCTTAGCAATACAAAATGATATTATTTAATTTGTACAACAATTACGACTGAATACCATGCTGAAATGAGATGAATTAATGCATATGTGTGCACTAGCTCTGACAGGAAGCTTAACCAAAAATTAACAAAAAAAAAAAAAAATCCTCCTGAGAACCCATAAGAAGAAGATGTGATAAAAAAAGAAAATGTGTTTTGGCAAAGATGTTGTTTGTATTAATGGAAAAAGTTGAAAAGGACCTTGAAGTGAAATATACTCATGCACAGCTTCCCCCTATGTTTGGATGATCCATCACTTGAAACCAACCACATAGAAATTAATATTCAGTCCCATTGGTGGAACAGAAGAGTGCATTTCCAGCAGAGCTTCTGCGGTGGGCACTAATTCCCTCCCTGAAGCCCGGTCTCACCCTCCTCCTCATTCCCACAGGAGCAGGAAGGATTGGAGGGGTGACATATCAGCTTCTCACCACCCCACCACTCAGGAGATTCAGTAGCTGTGCTCGGCCGCAGCTGCCACGCTTCAATTTATCATCCTCAAAGGGGACGCCTTGGGACGTCAAACAATCCTGATAGGATGTCCCATCATCAGAATACTGTTAATATTGGCACTCAATGTGACACTCCAAGGGATTTTGGAGATGTCAAAAATAGTACAGGTCCATTTTTTAGGAAGTGCTGTATATTCTATTGGGAATAAGATTTCGGAACTGAACATATTAACGAGAGCTAGAGGGAATAATAAACACAGCCACTACCACAAACCACCCCAATTTCTTTTGTTTTCACTCCATTGCTCCAGGCTGACAGATCTCCTGCGCTCCCTCACACTAGCGGCTCCAACCTCATCTCGACAATTAGAAACGGTGGACCAGAGACAATTGCCCTTGTCTGATAACTCACTAACTAACTAGCTTCTTGGGCTCTACTTCTTGCAGCCTACTGGAAGACTTGAAGAGAAAGCAGCCACACTCCTTACCCACACTAAAAACATCCTATGCAGAAATTTAAGTTGTATAAGTATTGATCACAAGTGGTCGGGATTTGGTTTGCCTCTGGCATGCCATAACTTTACAGGAAATTATAGAAAACAAAAGTATATTTCTCTTTTGATGGTCATTAAAAATAATATATACTTTTATTGTATGTATACGCTTATATTTATAATATACTGTATATACAATGTAAAAAATGTTTTTACAGAAAAGTCATGTTAATTGGTTAACTGTAAATATATGGTGAAAAATTGTAAATGGTTTAACATCACATTATATGTAATTTTACTGTAAAATACTGTCAAATATATGGTTTGAATATTGAATATAGTAAAAAACAAAAACAGTAAAAGGACATTGAAGTCTATGCATTACACATCACTTAAGATACATTTTTTTTTAAATAATTTTGTCTCTTCTTATTTTTGTTATCAGTAAAGTACATTAGTGTGTTTTTTGTTACATTTTATGTTTTTTAGTTAATGTTTACTGCATTATTCTAGTGTCATGTGTGTGTTACCCTGATGGTGTTATAAAATGTTAACTATACAGGCATCCTGAAAAACTGGAAACATTGTCACAGTATTTTTTACAGTGATTTTCTGGCAACCACAATTAGATTTTTTACAGTGTACAGTTTTAAAGAAGCATATTCCGCACGGGTCACAGTGTTTCACACTGCAAAAGCATGAGATATGTTTTGGCTATGATTTAAATGTTTTAATTAGGAGGCAGATTGGAAAAACTTATCAAAATGTTGTGATGTTTGTTGCCATGATTAGCGAGTGTGGGTAAAGTGTAAAGTTTCAAAGAAAAACCTTAACAGTGATTAGATAAACAGCTGGTACTGTGAAGATTAAATATACCCCAGCGTATATAAGGTGAGCATTTTATTTGATCAATTCATCCGACAGTTACTTCAAAAGGAAATGCCAATTAGAAACTGAACTTCAAAGTCATGCTAACATCTGGCTAATACGCAAGTTTAAGGTGTAAATTAATTTCACTGTGGCACAGTTGTGAGTTATCAAAGTTGTAGACAACATGTTTTCTTTGTCCTAGTCTAGCTTTGTTATGTGTAATCTGTTGGTGAGTTTGTTCTTGCTTAAGTTCTTGGTTTGCCAAGCCAAGTCTTTGTTTTTGTGTATCTGCTCATGTTTTGGATTAAATAAAACTGCACTTGGGTTTAGTAAGCTCACTTCCAGTGGATCCTATATGTTACAACAGTGAGGTGGTCTAGTACTGAACACTATTCTGTGAATCTATCACAAGGACACACAGCTTGATGGATTGCATCAAAATAGTCCATTTCAACAAAGCACAAAGTTCATTCGACCAACGAATGACCGACAATCCCTTGGCCAGCTGAGTACCAGAGTGATTTAGTGTAGCGTGAGGACCAAAGGCTTGCATTTGTGACTTCTGAGGCCAAATGGACTGTTATATTTCAGGTGTGTTGTGATTTATACTCCCCTCTGCTACAGTTTAACTCAAGGGGCTGCATTCTAAAGCCAACAATAAATCAACATGTCTCTTTAGAAAAACCTTTTGTTTCTCACTAGTCTACTTCTCACCATTAATTTATTGTGGATGTTAGTTTATTCCATAAGGTTTTTTTTTTTTTTTTTTGTGGTAAAGGTTTAATGTGTATGATGTAAGACAGTAGCAAACATCCCATAGCTGTTCAACATGCATATGAGGTTACAGAAATTACAGTTCATCTGTTTAGGAGGTAATTTGGGGATGCATAAATGACAATAGCACAATTGCATTTTACATAGAGAGTTGATTAGTTCTCCAAAATAACAGCCTAATGCTTTATTCTTCACAATAAACATTCTTATTTAGTCATAGCACAGCACAACACTTTTCAAGTAATGAAAGTTAAACATTGAGAACTTTAAACCTAGTGATACTTCTCCATGGAAATGCTGATATGGATATGGTGTATTAACAAGGCACACATTAAGTTAATAGTTTATCTGATTTTGTCATTGACTTATATTTGAAAGTACTACAATATTAGGTTCATAGTTTATAGATGATCAAATATTTTAGCTGTTCCATTTCCCCCTCCTTTCGTCATTCATCAGACACGTTGGATAAACATCTCTTTATCAAAAATTATGGCACAGTGGTGTACTAGTCGTGACATCACCAATGATGTCAAATAGAGTTGCCATAGAGTAATCTGGAGTTAAAGTGTAATAGTTAATGTAATGGTATTAATTATTTAGGGGGTTATTATATAAAATTGATTTCAATACCAATTGAAAAAAGCTTTACTGATCGACTGTCTGAATTTGCTTTTGAAAACAACTAAAATTGAGGAGGATAGAGAGACCCATCAAGCAATAAAGAGGGTTTTTCTCTTTATTGCTTGATGGGTCTCTCTATCCTGAATGCCACACAAGGTTGCTACTGAATGGCAAACATGATCATTCCATTGGGGACACATTTAAACGTGTAATTGGATACAACCAAATTAGTTTCCAAGGGGATATGAATCCACTGAGAGCTGCAACAACTGTCATTACTTCCTTCTCCTTGAGAACTCTGTTGTCGCTCCTAAATATTTTACGATGTTCCTGATAGGATTTCTCTCTAGCACATTTATGCTGTTTCAAGCTGTAACATTAGGGATGCAATAATTTCTTTCTGCCTTTGGAGAACATGCATTCGGCAGGTCAGTTCTCAAGCGTGCCAAGAATGATCTTTGTTCTGGACTTTAAACTTCAGTTGAAAGAAAGACTTTTATTTTGATACTTATTTTTGAGTTTTCCTTAGTTTTCCAGTGGTTTCCTGTTTTAAAGAGGAAGTAGGCCATATTTCTTTAGTGCTTTAGTTGTGCAAGGTGCTCCATGTGGTTGCAGACATCCAGCTTCATCTTGCCTATCAAAGCCCTTTGAAATGCAATATCTGTAAGTGACTGTTTGATTTTGTTTAGCGAGCATTATGAGTACTTGATTGCTGTGCTATGTAATGTAGCATGTAATTCAGCATGTTTGTTGCCTTGTTCTACTCAAGTTTGCAAAGTATGATTCTTTGCTGTTGATATACAACTGTATTGTTGTTGGTTATTTGCCTTGTGTGTTTGAGGAGCCTGTTCTCACGTAAATGCGTCTTTATAGCACGCATTGTGTATTATCGTGCAATTTATACGCGAAAATGAGTTTTTACGTGCATATGATATACGCAGTTTTTGCGTGCATTTGATACGCAGTTCATTTGCGTGTAATACACATGCACCCCACACCACTAATTCTACCCAAACGTATAATACACACGCACCACACACCACTACTAAACCTACCCTAACCAACCCATGCGTATCCTATGCACGTAAAAACTCATTTTCACGTATAAATTACACGATAAACACACTGCGTGCTATAGAGACGCATTTAGTGTGATCGGGTTGGTTTGAGAATGCTCATTTATTTGATTTATCTATTTTGTGAAATTCATGCTTGTGTATTTTCTCTTCTTTGTAGTTTCACACTTTTCATGATTAAAGGAGCTGTATGTAAGATTGTGGCCAAAACTAGTACTGCAATCACTTTCAAATTACTGTAGAGTGGTGTATCCCCTCCCCCTCCTCCCTGACTCGAGGTTGCCAGATCGGCTGCAGGATCCAGCAGGAACGTGACGAGCTGCAGAAGTGGTAACTAGAGCAGAGCTGGCAACCCGGATGCCGCAACACTACTGACTTCGTGATTGGTAGATAGGTGGAGGGTGGAGCATCAGACCAAAACACAACATGACAACATCAACATCAGTTGAGGGCTGCAGCTGCACTTTTTAAATGACAATATCCTGGCCAGACTACTGTTGTCAGTGATATAAGTATTTGAAATGTACATGATTTCTTAATGTCTAGTGACATTTCAGGGCCATTTTATGATTAATTGAAATAAATTTCTTACATACAGCTCCTTTAAACTACATAAATTGCACCTTCGTGGAGTTTATTGTGGAAGTGTTTAGCGACTGGATAGCTGGATCAATTAACACTAGAACGGCCACGACGGTCATTTTGACCGTTTTGAATTTTATATCTGCAATAACTTTGTTGAAAAAATAAATAAAATCCTGCTGGTACCTGACTTTTCCTGAAAGTGTCTGTATTTTCATTTAAAATGTTTTTAATATAAATTACACATAAGGCAAAAAAACAAATGAACACATTTACCTATTTCGGCCATAGGCGGTCATATTGACCGCACTGAATTTCGCGGTATTCTTTTGTTACATTTCTCGCGGTTGACCTTTGTCTATTAGGAAATAATCAGAAGATTCAACTGCAAAATGACAGATATGTTTATTGAGAGCTGGTCAGATGCTGGGAGAGTTAAGGTGTGCAAATGTCCGGTATGAAGCCCTTGGCAGCACAGGGACGCTGCGTGAAGAACCAGGAGTGCTGAACACGGATGGATGACACACGGAAAACGGATACAGGCAGGGAACAAACACGCAGGAAAAATCCAGAACGATCTGACAAAGACTGGGTGACAACAGTGATACTAAAAAGGATCGAATCGCTGATCAGTTGCAGCTGGCGTGTTGATCAGAGTGCGTGCTGATCAGCTGCAATGATCAGCGACCACGCACACACACACACACACACACACACACAAAACAAGACGAGAAAGGAGACAGCGAATTCATAAACCGTGACATTGTCTCTCTCACTGTCAAAAGAATATCTAAATAAGATACTTTTAGTTGTTGTTATCTTGTTCTGAGTTATGTTGAATGGATATGGAAATATAGCTATCGGTTGTGAATATGCGATAATTACGGGCTACTGATATTATTATTTATATAATTAAAGGAGCATTGCGGAAGTTCTGAAATGTCTTACTGTTACTGACACCAGTGGCCGTTAGAGAAACTGCACCCAGTCTCATGCTCGTTCTCGGTGCACACGCTCGCACGCTCGTTGGCCGCACTAGATAAGGCTCTTTTTTTTTTTTTTTTTTTACTTACGAGGAGTTTCCGTGGTTATCTGGATTATGCTGGAGGCTGGTCGCTGCTTTCCGTCCGCAGAGTCCATTTGAAACACTACTGCTAGCGATTGCCGCTGCTTACTAATGGCTACCGTACGAATGTAAGCCCAAGTAGACGAGAACGCGCATGACGTCACATTTTGTGAATTTTCACGCCAATTCGGACCCGACTCCTCCACAGACAATAGGCTTTATGCACAGCTTCACTACTTCCTGAACTTCAGCCAGCTCCTTTGTTTCCTGTCTGCCATTATTGGACAAACTGATTAATCCAGGTGTGCCTGGCCTCAGTAACAATAATCAGGCACACCTGGATTAATCAGTTTGTCCAATAATGGCAGACAGGAAACAAAGGAGCTGGCTGAAGTTCAGGAAGTAGTGAAGCTGTGCATAAAGCCTATTGAGCCTACAGGCTGATAGAGGCAACCGTGGTGGACAGTCAAGGTGTCATTCTTTCTATTACATTATGGTTGGCTCATAAATGTACAAATGAAGACTATCTTAAAGATTTTTTTTTAAGTAATAACCTACACATAGCCCCTTTAAACTTGTTTAAATGTACAGTTTGGTGTTGTTTTGTTTTTAAAAGATATCCTAATACAATACATGAATTAATCTCTCAATTTGGTATTTATCATTAAAGATATAGAGTTTGCAATCTAACGGTCAAAATGACCGCTTGTGGCAGTTCTAGTAGTTATGGAATTCTGGCACTTCTAGTGTTAAAACAGTGAGGCCAGTGACAATCTTAAACGTGTCTGATCTGAATTTGTCATTGATTTATATTTGAAAGCACTACAATATTAGGTTCATGGTTTATTGATGATCAAATGTTTTAGCTATTTCTTTTATCCTCCTTTCTTTATTTATCAGACATGTTTGATAAAAACAACTTACAATTTCAAAAAGTACGGGGCAATGGTGCACTCCAAACTAGTCGTGACATCATCAATGATGTCAAACAGAGTCGCCATAGAGTAATCTGGAGTTAAACATCCCAAGGGCACAATGGCAGCAGTTCAGTCTACGATTTAAACCTTTACCTGTGCCAGTCCTAATCTTTAACCACTAAGCCATACTGTTGCCTTACTAAACAACCTGTTACACCAAGTATTCTGTTAACTGACAAAAGAAATACTGCTCTAGTATGCCTTTATCCCTGTAGGTATACAGCACAGAGGGCATTTATCATAGGGTGAGAGAGAGAGTCATAGTAATTTATTAGGAATTAGGGGAAGTCAAACATGACCCAAATACATAAAACCCACTTAATGCCGCCTCATGGTCCCGCTCGAGGAACATTGTCAACACTGTAAATGCGCAAGTCTGCTGCATTAATGCCAGTGCATTACTGGTCAGTGTATTCATTGCCCTGCATTACAGGCGAGTGTTATGAGGGAAATTGGAATGCTTTTCTGCACAAAACATGTAAAATATGTGTGGAACAGATGGTTTTCATGTAGGGACGCAGTGTAAAACTAAGGTACTGACCACAAAAGCCATGAGGATGCATCTCATCGCAAGACTTACACTGGGATTCAGCTAAAAATAGGATCAAGCCCATTTTCTGGTGTGGTATTCTGCTCAGGGCTTTAGCTGGTGCCAAGGGCACAAGAAAATGCGTTTCCATTATCGAAGAGCATCAGCAGCTGATTATTCAGCAGCCCTATTGAATTATCAGCTCTAAAGGGCACCTGTGATCTCACTCATTACCCCTTGCTCCTACAAAGTGTCCACTGCCATACTACATATTGTAGGGCTTTTATTCTCACTGGGGTCTGCGAGGAAGATGTACAGGAAGTTTGTATAAAACCTTCTGTAACAGAACTAAATATATTGGTACAGCCAGTATCACTTCTTTGAACCTTTTTGTATGATAAAAATGTATTGTTATCCAATTGATTTATCAGATTCAGCTGAATAATGAATGATAAAAAAATAAAAACCTCTTCTATGTAGCAACACTTTTCACTCTTTTCCTGCTTTTTCACCCTACTGTGCTTAATTGATGTGAAGAACTTCAAGCCTTGGCTATGGTAAATGGCAGTTCATTCATTCATCTTGGGTCTAATTCATACCCACAGTTCCTTATTTTCCTGTGCTATTAAAGGGCAAATGGAGAGAGACTCAACTGGGGTAGATTTGAAGGCAGACACACTTTATCATGGTGAAGTTTAAGGCCATTTGGGGTGCTATTCCTGTCATCATATTCCATTTTACATTAGAAATCAGGTCAGACAGTTTCATAAACCGTTCATGTTTGCTGGAAGAAAAGTTATAAATAAAGGCCCATTTTTAATTTGCATTTGACTAACTAGTGCAATGACCGTGCAAAATCAGTTTTTGTGTGTTTTTAGTAATTGTAGGTTCGGTATGTTTGAGTTGCTGAATAGCCTAGGCTACTATTACACAGGAGCCTAAACTCTGAAAAAACGATAACGTTAAGCACACCAGAATAAAATATAATATCCAGAATTAAACAGTGTAGCTGACTGTAGCAGATTCAGTTAAATCGCTACTGTTTCAAAAGTGAATCGATACTTTTTCAAAAGTGAATCGCTACTTTTTCAAAAAACAATCGCTACTTTTTCAAAAATGAATCGATTCTTTTTCGAAAAGAATCGCTACTTTTTTCAAAAAAAGAATCGCTACTTTTTTCAAAAAAAGAATCGCTACTTTTTCAAAAAAGAATCGATACTTTTCAAAAAGAATCGCTACTTTTTCAAAAAGAATAGCTACTTTTTCAAAAAAGAATCGCTACTTTTTCAAAAAAGAATCGCTACTTTTTCAAAAAAGAATCAATACTTTTTCAAAAAGAATCGATACTTTTTCAAAAGTTAATCGATATTTTTTCAAAAGTTAATCGATACTTTTTCAAAAATGAATCGCTACTTTTTCAAGTGAATCGCTACTTTTTCAAAAAGAATCGATACTTTTTTCAAAAAAAGAATTGCTGCTTTTTCAAAAAAGAATCGATACTTTTCAAAAAGAATCGCTACTTTTTAAAAAAAGAATTGATACTTTTCAAAAAGAATCGCAACTTTTTCAAAAAGAATCGATAATTTTTCAAAAATGAATCGCTACTTTTTCAAGTGAATCACTACTTTTTCAAAAAAGAATCGCTACTTTTCAAAAAGAATCGCTACTTTTTCAAAAAAGAATCGCTACTTTTTCAAAAAGAATAGCTACTTTTTCAAAAAGAATTGCTACTTTTTCAAAAAGAATCGCTACTTTAACCCCCTGGGGTCGGCTATCGCGCCGGCGCGATTGTCTCGCTTTTTTTCTTATCAGTGTAAAAGAGACTCAAAATACTCGGTTAATTTTGATCTTACATATAAGTGTTGTACATCATTAGATCCTGTTAAGTTTCTATTTTTTTTGTGGATACTCACAATAAAAACAAAGTGTTGTGCTTTTCACCAAATAAAGAAAAACAAACATGATGCGAGTTCTGCGTTCTCTCTGTCAGTGAAGTCCATTCTAAAACGCGTCCTAAGATTAACTGTAACTCCGCGATTACTTGTCACACAGGCACGAGAGGTTTTTCTTTATGAAGCTTAAATTCTCTTCTTTTAAATGAAGTAATTTATATAAAAAACAAATATTCTCAGTTTATGCAATCTGTATGAAAAGAGAGTGCTGTCAGTATTTTTTTCCCCAGCTCATTACACTTCATTACGCGTTAATCTGACACGCCCACGGAGGACGCGCGCTATTCAAACGCAAATGTCGAGGCAAGCCATGACAATGCCCACATCAGCCGTTCCACCGCGGCGGTAAAATGTGTGGTGTATTTGCTGCCTTTTACCGCTAAGAGGCGCTACAATCATAGACTCTGAAAAGTGTTCGTTTATTCCGGTTTATTCTCTCTAATGTGTAATCTGCTGCCGCACCACGCTGATTCAGAGCGATTGAAAGCTGGTAGCAGAAGAATTCAACAAGTGAAATGTAGTTAAAATAATTCATAATCACAATACTGAAATTAGGCTACTGAAATGTAATTGAATAAATAATGAAAACATTTCAACATAAAACATTGCAATAAAAACATTTAGGCTACATGAATGAGGCTTTACAACTTTATCAGCGTACAGACGGTAGCTCAGTGATCAACGCAACGACACAAGCTTCGAGGAGCTTCATTCGACCCGAGATCGAATCTCAATGTAGCATACATGTTGTTAACCGATGTTGTCCTACGTTTATATTTTCCCACCTTGATGCTTAAATAGGTAACTGTTTATATCTGTTTACTTATTTAAAGTCAAGAGTTTTGTTTGATTATCATTACAACATAAATTTGCTACATTCCTGTAGAACCGCAGCCGCTGCACAAACGACAAAAACTGATGAAGGAAGATTGTCAGCCGATTGCATCAGAAAATGAAAATGAAGAAGCTCGTCTTTAGTCTGCTAAATTATTGTGTAATGTAAAAGAACACTAAAATTACTTAAGTTTGAAACCAAGTTCGAACATTTCAAGGTTTAAATTTTTTAATTTAAAACAGGGTTGCATCTTGTTTAGAGTTTATTTCTTTTGCGATGCAAAATAAGAAACACTAGGCTAATCTTATTCTTGCAACATTTTAAATTTGTATTGCCAAAGAAATTACAGCTAAATTAAACAATTAAAACAGTAGGCCTACAAAACGAAAATTGTCCAAAGAAACATAATTAAATTAAAAACATGCGTTTCTCTTTGCCTCTCTCGCGCTGGATCTCTTTTTAACAAGTTTATTTAGTCTCCCTCGCTGCGCGCGCGGGTCTCTCTCTCGAAATTAAACATTTCAGGGTAAAAACACATCATACAGCTGATAATACTGTATATGTCGCTGCGTGTCAGCCATACAAATCACGAAAAAATTATTTAACCTTTAATTGTTGCTTCAAAGACACAGCATGCCTTGTTGAATTCACCTTACAATAACTTCGATTGAAATTTTGTGTGAAAAAAACTTTAAATAGGCTACAATAAATAAACTACAATATTTATAATTTAATAAGATATGGGGTCTACATTTGGACACAGATTTATCCTTACAATAATTTTGCCTGCTCATCAGGCTGGCTATCCGACACTCTCCATATGAAAGAGGAACATTAACACCTTTGTCCAGCAATGTCCCTCCAACCCCCCACAGGCTATCGGAGTCTGAGGCTGACTTAACACAAAGAGAAGTCGCAATTCACACTTAAATCGCTATTCTAGACAGTGTTGATAATGAAGGAATTAAATGATTTAAGTTACATGTAGCCTAGTGATATTTCTGTCACAAAAGTTTATTACTAAATATTTCATTATTTCAATAATTGATGAAATAAAACTGGTTTGGGCCAGCTTTTTCCAAGCAAAACTAAATATAATCTGAAAAAACGCATGTTAATTTGTTGTCATGAACAAAATGTTCAACTCAATATTAAATTCTACAGGGATTTTTGGATCCTTACAAGGCATGCAATTTGTGAATTAAGTTTTTATTTTATTTTGTATTATTCAAATAAATATCGAAACACGGTGCTTTGTGGTAATGCTGCTAAATTAAATAACATTTATAGAATAATTATGAACTTAAATGAAACAATATCGCAACATTTCGACAAATACATTATTTGATTTGTTTTTACATTTTAATTCAGGGCGATTTAGCCTACATAGAGCGAGATTTTCACCCTTGTCTTGTCATTTTCTCATTGGGAAGCGCTTACATTGCATGTTTGAGTAGATCCTCTGTAGGCCTATACTGTTTTTGTCGTTAGCCTATATGAATACAAGTTTACAGTTTTGAACGATGTAAGCCTACTCTTATCTGTATGACCAAAAAATTACGGGGGGGATTAAAATAATTCAGCAGAAGCAGGGATGTTTAGACCAGAAGGAAATCCTAGTCCCCCCTGGCAAATCACACTTTACTTAAAACCATGTTTTTAAAAACTCTAGGTTGTAGGGAACAGACCTCTCTGCCATGCGAGCGCATGGTTTGGAGCACAATATCTGTCTCGCATGCACGCTCGCTCTAGATAGATTACGGGATATTTTAACTAATTTGCGGTATAACTAGTCGATCACGAGTGGCTCAACAGGTAGATCTATAGATAAACTATATCTTTTAGGAATTTGACCGACCGGGTTGACACTTCAGCGTGAGAAATCGGGGGTGTGGCGTGAGAGCGTGAGATTTGGGTCAATTGCGTGAGTAGCCTACTCTCACGCTCAATGCGTGAGAGTTGGCAGCCCTGAAAAAAAAAATATATATATATATAGTATATATATATATATATATATATATATAGGCTATATATAATTATTTTTTTTACATAACTGCTTTTGAAATTACGATTGGTAGCCTATTATTATACAGATGCAAAGTCGTTCTGTTGGATACTATTTTTTTTCCTTAGTGTAAAATGGAAATGCATGATAATTGTATTTTATAAATATAAGCAAAAAAAAAAACTGTATGGTGTAACAGAGTTTTAGAGCTAGACAAATCTAAATAAATATAAAAAATACAGCAGACCTTGTTTGTGCGGGATTTGAACCCGTGTCATCTTGATGATGAACCCTAAGTTCTACCGCTCGGCTATGAATTTTCTCACTGAGAAATACCCAAACGTCTGTTTCTCACATGAGCGATTTTTTCATTTAGCCTGTGAGTGTAGGCCTATACTTTAGCCTTTTACAGTTTTAAAAGATTATATCTTATCTGTATGACCAACAATTACGGAGTAGGCTATAAATGTTTGTTGTAGGCTTATTTGGAAATTACCATAACTTGTAGTATTTCATCCTTAGGCTACAGACATTAGCCCCACTTACGTTTTGCTAAATGTCCCTTTGCGCCACCTGGCGGTCGTTTCGCGAACGACTTTGAAATGCGACTGGTTTATTTTTACCGCGGTGGATGGCTAAAAATGGTATGTGGATGGCTAAAAGGTGTGACTAAAAATGTGCTTTTGGCTTTCATTTATATTTTGATTGTTTGTATATACACTCACCGGCCACTTTATTAGGTACCCCATGCTAGTAACGGGTTGGACCCCCTTTTGCCTTCAGAACTGCCTCAATTCTTCGTGGCATAGATTCAACAAGGTGCTGGAAGCATTCCTCAGGGAGTTTGGTCCATATTGACATGATGGCATCACACAGTTGCCGCAGATTTGTCGGCTGCACATCCATGATGCGAATCTCCCGTTCCACCACATCCCAAAGATGCTCTATTGGGTTGAGATCTGGTGACTGTGGAGGCCATTTTAGTACAGTGAACTCATTGTCATGTTCAAGAAACCAATTTGAAATGATTAGAGCTTTGTGACATGGTGGAAGTAGCCATCAGAGGATGGGTACATGGTGGCCATAAAGGGATGGACATGGTCAGAAACAATGCTCAGGTAGGCCGTGGCATTTAAACGATGCCCAATTGGCACTAAGGGGCCTAAAGTGTGCCAGGAAAACATCCCCCACACCATTACAGCACCACCACCAGCCTGCACAGTGGTAACAAGGCATGATGGTTCCATGTTCTCATTCTGTTTACGCCAAATTCTGACTCTAACATCTGAATGTCTCAACAGAAATCGAGACTCATCAGACCAGGCAACATTTTTCCAGTCTTCAACTGTTCAATTTTGGTGAGCTCTTGCAAATTGTAGCCTCTTTTTCCTATTTGTAGTGGAGATGAGTGGTACCCGGTGGAGTCTTCTGCTGTTGTAGCCCACCAAGGTTGTGCGTGTTGTGGCTTCACAAATGCTTTGCTGCATACCTCGGTTGTAACGAGTGGTTATTTCAGTCACTGTTGCCCTTCTATCAGCTCGAACCAGTCTGGCCATTCTCCTCTGACCTCTGGCATCAACAAGGCATTTCCGCCCACAGAACTGCCGCTCACTGGATGTTTTTTCTTTTTCGGACCATTCTCTGTAAACCCTAGAGATGGTTGTGCGTGAAAATCCCAGTAGATTAGCAGTTTCTGAAATACTCAGACCAGCCCTTCTGGCACCAACAATCATGCCACGTTCAAAGTCACTCAAATCAACTTTCTTCCCCATACTGATGCTCGGTTTGAACTGCAGGAGATTGTCTTGACCATGTCTACATGCCTAAATAAACTGAGTTGCCGCCATGTGATTGGCTGCTTAGAAATTAAGTGTTAACGAGCAGTTGGACAGGTGTACCTAATAAAGTGGCCGCTGAGTGTATATACACACTACCGTTCAAAAGTTTGGGGTCGGTACGATTTTAAATACTTTTAAAAGAATTCTCTTCTGCTAACCATGGCTGCGCTTATTTGATTAAAAATACAACAAAAATCAGTTATAGTATTAAATATTATTCCAGTGTAAATCAGCTGTTTTCTGTGTGAATATATAGTAAAGTGTAATTTATTCCTGTGATCAAAGCTGAATTTTCAGCATCACCAGTGTCAGTGTCTTCAGTGTCAAATGATCCTTCACAAATCAGTATAATATGAGGATTTGATGCTCAAGAAACATTTATTATTATTATCAATGTTGAAACAGTTGTTGGTCTGTCAGTTGTACAGTTTTTTTTTTTTTTTTTTTTTGATTCTTTGATTAATAGGGTTAGGGTTAGAATCTTTTGTAACATTATAAATGTCTTTACTGTCACTTTCGATCAAATTAATTATTCCTTGATAAATAAAAGTATTGATTTCTTTCCTCCAAAAAATAAAAATAAAATTCTCACTGACCCCAAACTTTTGAACGGTAGTGTATATATATATATATATATGTGTGTGTGTGTGTGTGTGTGTGTGTGTGTGTGTATACATATTTATTTATTTATTTATATATATATATTGTCCTTGCATTCTTTCTTGTGTGACACCACTGAATGAAAGGCTCATTAGTATGCAGTCTGCTCAGGTGAGAACTGCCTAATTATTCATGAGGGGGTTGGGCCGTTCCGCCCATCCGCATATTGCCTTTGCAAACAAAAAAATGTTTTTCACAATTTAAAACAATCTATTGTTTTATGTGAATGATTAGGCAGAATGATTTTCAGATCAATTCGAAGCAAAAACTCTAGGCAACAACATCCACTAGTCAAAAGTCTTGTGGACAGATATTTAGTATGTTATTTGTGGCCTTATATTAGAAACTTTATTTTTTAGTTTTTTCAATAACCACGCATAAACAATATTCTCTCAACAATACAAACATGTATTAACATGTTGTTCACATATTATGGTAGCCCTGTGTGTGCTATATAGAGTGTAATTTCACCTGTGCCATTAATATGTTTATAAGCAACTGAAAAAAGCAGAAATGTCAGAGCATACCAAAACATCTCAAGGACCCTGAAAACACCTCAGACCCCGGAGGGTTAAAAAAAAAATACTATTTCAAAAATAATCGCAACTTTTAAAAAAAATCGATACTTTTTCAAAAGTGAATCGCTACTTTTTCAAAAATGAATCGATACTTTTTCAAAAAAGAATCGATACTTTTTCAAAAAGAATCGATACTTTTTCAAAAATGAATTGCTACTTTTTAAAAAAGAATCGCTACTTTTTCAGAAAAGAATCGCTACTTTTTTCAAAAAGAATAATGTAACAAAATAATAATGTAACAAATGTATAATAATAATAATGTAACAAATGTATAATAACACTGTAATAAATGTATAATTACATTGTAATAAACGTATAATAACACTGTAATGTATAATTACATTGTAATAAACGTATAATAAAACTGTAATGTATAATTACATTGTAATAAATGTATAATTACATTGTAATAAATGTATAATAACACTGTAATAAACGTATAATTACATTGTAATAAATGTATAACAACCTTTAAAAGAATCGCTACATTTCTCGAAAAGAAGCGCTACTTTTTTACTTCAGAAGTAAACAGTGCAGCTGACTTAATGTTTAGCTGACAGAATGTTTATTTTTAAACCACAATTTTTAAACCACAACCCTCTCTAATGTCAGAATGTTGATTTTTAAACCACAACTTCAATGTGTGCTTCTTTTACAGATATATTTAACGATATCTTTTGCATTTCTAATCCAAACAACGTCAAACTCTGCACTTACTCATGCCCGTAGAAAGACACCTGTCAAGTTTGAAATCCATCGGACTAACAAAAAGAATCGCTACTTTTTCAAAAACAATGTAACAAATGTATAATAATAATAATAATGTAACAAATGTATGATAACACTGTAATAAATGTATAATAACACTTTATTTAATGTATAATTACATTGTAATAAATGTATAATTACATTGTAAAAAATGTATATTTACATTGTAATGAATGTATAATAAGACTGTAACAAATGTATAAAAACATTTTTTACCCCACTTTTTTCGAAAAGAATCGCTACTTTTTTCAAAAAGAATAAACAAAATAATGTAACAAATGTATAATAATAATAATGTAACAAATGTATAATAACACTGTAATAAATGTTTAATTACATTGTAATAAACGTAAAATAACACTACTGTATAATTACATTGTAGTAAACGTATAATTACATTGTAATAAATGTATAATATAACACTGTAAAAATGTATAAATACATAGTAATAAACGTATATTAACACTGTAATCTATAATTACATTGTAATAAATGTATAATTACATTGTAAAAAATGTATATTTACATTGTAATGAATGTATAATAAGACTGTAACAAATGTATAAAAACATTTTTTACCCCACTTTTTTCAAAAAGAATCGCTACTTTTTCCAAAAAGAATAACGTGACAAAATAATGTAACAAATGTATAATAATAATAATGTAACAAATGTATAATAACACTGTAATAAATGTATAATTACATTGTAATAATTGTAAAATTACACTGTAATGTATAATTACATTGTAATAAACGCATAATAACCCTGTAATAAATGTATAATAACCCTTTAATAAATGTATAATTACATTGTAATAAACGTATAATTACATTGTAATAAACGTATAATTACATTTTAATAAATGTATAATAAGACTGTAACAAATGTATAATAACAAAAAGAATCACTACTTTTTCAAAAAGAATCGCTACTTTTTTCAAAAAGAATCACTACTTTTTCCAAAAAGAACACACACACAGCTGATACGAATTCTCCGCCCCCTCGTCAATATCAGTACCTCGTCAGTATTTCTTTCACCCTTTTATTGATGGATAGTGTTACATTGAGAGATTATTTGCTCCAAGTGAGAATGTTAGTGTGAAATTAAACACTGTATATGCCAATGTTGTTTTCAATCAAAAACATTTGCACAAAGCAAGCCGATCCACTTTTCCATGTTGATAAGAGCGTTAAAATGAGAAAAAATAATGGGACAAAAAGAAATCAAGAGACATTTAGAATAGATAAAAATGTGCGATTAATTGCGATTAATTGCAAGTTAACTGACATTAATGCGATTAATCGCGATTAAATATTTTAATTGTTTGACAGCACTAATAATTACATTGTAATAAACTTATAATTACAGTGTAATAAATGTATAATAACACGTAAATAATCTATAATTACATTGTATTAAACGTATAATTACATTTTAAAAAACGTATAATTACATTGTAATAAATGTATAACACTTTAATAAATGTATAATTACATTGTAATAAACGTATAATTACATTGTAGTAAATGTGTAACAAATGTATAATTACTTTTTAAACGAATTTTTAAAAAAAGAATCGCTACTTTTTCAAAAAGAAAAACGCTACTAATGTATAATAACACTGTAATAAATGTATAATTACATTGTAATAAATGTATAATAACACTGAAATGTATAATTGCATTGTAATAAATGTACAATAACACTGTAATAAATGTATAATTACATAATAATAAACGTATAATAACACTAATGTATAATTACATTGTAACAAATGTATAATAAAACTGTAATAAATGTATAATAACATTGTAATAAACGTATAATTACATTGTAAAAACTGTATAATTACATTGTAATAAATGTATAATAAGACTGTAACAAATGTATAATTACATTTTTTACAGTACTTTTTTCAAAAAGAATTGCTACTTTTTGAAAAAGAATTGCTACTTTTTGAAAAAATGCTACTTTTTTCAAAAAGAATCGCTACTTTTTTCCCCCAAAGAATCGCTACTTTTTCAAAAATGAATCAATACTTTTTCGAAAAGAATCGATACTTATTTCAGAAAAAGAATCGCTACTTTTTAAAAAAAGAATCGATACTTTTTCAAAAAGAATCGCTACTTTTAAAAAAAGAATCGCTACTTTTTAAAAAAGAATCGCTACTTTTTTCAAAAAGAATCGCTACTCGTAGAAACGTAGAATCTTAGCAACGATAACGTGAAGCACACCAGAATAAAATATAGTATTTAGAATTAAACAGTGTAGCTGACTTACAAGATTCAGTTAAATCGCTACTTTTTCAAAAATGAATCAATACTTTTTCGAAAAGAATCGATACTTTTTTCAGAAAAAGAATCGCTACTTTTTTCAGAAAAAGAATCGCTACTTTTTCAAAAAGAATCGCTACTTTTTCAAAAGTGAATCGATACTTTTTTAAAAATGAATCGCTACTTTTTCAAAAGTGAATCGATACTTTTTCAAAAAGAATCGCTACTTTTCAAAAAAGAATCGCTACTTTTTAAAAAAGAATCGCTACTTTTTCAAAAAAGGAATCGCTACTTTTTCAAAAAGAATCGCTACTTTTTCAAAAGTGAATCGATACTTTTAAAAAAAATGAATCGCTACTTTTTCAAAAGTGAATCGATACTTTTTCAAAAATGAATCGTTACTTTTTCAAAAGTGAATCGATACTTTTTGAAAAAAGAACCGATACTTTTTCAAAAGTGAATCGATACTTTTTCAAAAAGAATCAATACTTTTTTCAAAAAGAATAATGTAACAAAATAATAATGTAACAAATGTATAATAACACTGTAATAAATGTATAATTACATTGTAATAAACGTATAATAACACTGAAATGTATAATTACATTGTAATAAATGTATAATAACACTGTAATAAATGTATAATTACACAGTAATAAACGTATAATAACACTGTAATGTATAATTACATTGTAACAAATGTATAATAACACTATAATAAATGTATAATTACATTGTAATAAATTTATAATAAGACTGTAACAAATGTATAATTACATTTTTTACACTACTTTTTTCAAAAAGAATTGCCACTTTTTTCCCCCAAAAGAATCGCTACTTTTTTCAAAAAGAATTGCTACTTTTTTCAAAAAGAGTCGCTACTCGTAGAATCGTAGAATCGTAGAAACGATAACGTGAAGCGCACCAGAATAAAATATAGTATTCAGAATTAAACAGTGTAGCTGACTTACAAGATTCAGTTAAATCGCTACTTTTTCAAAAATGAATCGCTACTTTTTTAAAAATGAATCGCTACTTTTTCAAAAGTGAATCGATACTTTTTGAAAAAAGAACCGATACTTTTTCGAAAGTGAATCGATACTTTTTCAAAAGTGAATCGATACTTTTTCAAAAAGAATCGATACTTTTTTCAAAAAGAATAATGTAACAAAATAATAATGTAACAAATGTATAATAACACTGTAATAAATGTATAATTACATTGTAATAAACATATAATAACATTGTAATAAACGTATAATTACATTGTAATAAACGTATAATTACATTGTAATAAACGTATAATTACATTGTAATAAACGTATAATTACATTGTAATAAACGTATAATTACATTGTAATAAATGTATAATTACATTGTAATAAATGTATAATAACCACCTTGAAAAGAATCGCTATATTTCTCGAAAAGAATCGCTACTTTTTTACTTCAGAAGTAAACAGTGTAGCTGACTTAATGTTTAGCTGACAGAATGTTTATTTTTAAACCACAATTTTTAAACCACAACCCTCTCTCTAATGTCAGAATGTTTATTTTTAAACCACAACTTCAATGTGTGCTTCTTTTACAGATATATTTAACGATATCTTTTGCATTTCTAATCCAAACAATGGCACTGCACTTACTCATGCCCGTAGCAAGACACCTGTCAAGTTTGAAATCCATCGGACTAACGGTTCGAGAGATATTCGATTAACAGACAGACAGACAGACAGACGTTCCTGTAATTTATAGATAGATGAGAATTTACAATATCATATGACATTTTATTGTGTTTATTAGATATGATTATGCATTAATAGTCTTGTATTATTTTATGAAATAAATAGAGGAATAATGATCAAATTAATAAATGGCTCCTTCCTGGGATTCGGTAAAATTTCAACTTGGATTTTTTTTTTTAAACTACATATAAATCATTTTCTAAATAGCCCACATCATTAGGCACATATTAAACCTCCAACAAATCATATTAATTTCAGTGTTTTTCAGATTTAAACACCCTTTATTCTCAACCCAGTAACGGACAAAATGTACTTGGTTTTTACACAAAAACGTGCTATAAAACAAACATCTACCTACTGCTCATGTGTCCCTCATAACAATTTAATAACTACAAATATAATGTTTATGATACTTTTCATATTTTTTTGGGACTGAAGTTAAAAATAGACAAATTGTGTGTCTGTGGTCTCCTTATGTTTGTAAAAAATATTGTAAATTTAGATGTTTAACTAAAACCACAATTGTATTGTTTTAGTCCTTAACATGTCAGGTGGTTATCAGCAAGAAATGCCTTCATTTTTAATTGCCTTCCCTATTTTTTCCAAAAATATTGTCACAAACTTCTCCGAGACACGAAGGTTGAGATCCAACAGACACCGGCTCAGGAACAGACACCGGCTCAGGAACAAAGGGAACAGACACTGGTTCAGGAATAGACACCGGTTCAGCGGCGGCCATCTTGTCCGGAGACACTGGCTCGGCGGCGGCCATCTTGTTCTGGGACACTGGTTCGGCGGACGTGACGTGAAGTGCAGTCTCGGCAGGACTGACGTGAAGTGCAGTCTCGGCAGGACTGATGTGAAGTGCAGGCTCGGCAGGACCGACGTGAAGCAGCTCAGGCTCGGCAGGACCGGCGTGAAGAAGCTCAGGCTCGGCAGGCCTGATGTGAAGAAGCTCAGGTTCGGCAGGCCTGACGTGAACAAGCTCAGGCTCGGCAGGGCCGACGTGGAGCGCAGGCTTGACGTGAAGAAGGGCAGGCCTGACGTGAATCTCAGGCTTGACGTGAAGAAGCTCAGGCTCGGCAGGCAAGAAGTGAAGAAGCTCAGGCTCGGCAGGCAAGACGTGAAGAAGCTCCGGCTCGGCAGGCAAGACGTGAAGAAACTCAGACTTGGCAGGCATGACGTGAAGAGACTCAGACTTTGCAGGCATGACGTGAAGAGACTCAGACGTGGCAGGCACTGTGGGGTTGCGGGACTTCTGCTCTGCAAAACGCCTAGTAAATATCGAGCCATTTATCTGAATGGCAATGTCAATATACTGGGTTAACGTCCATTGTGGGGTGTTGTCAGGCATAAGGTACTCCATGAGCTCCTTAAGGCTGTAGCGGAACATGTCTTTCAAGACATCATCGTCAAAGTCCACCCCATAGCAGAGCTCGTAAAATTCCTCCACATACCTCTCAATCGGGCGGTCACCTTGGCTGAGGCGAAAGAGACGGGTTGCTGGGTCCATGTTTGGCATCGCTGCTGGATCTTGGTGTGGCGAAGTTTTCTGTCACAAACTGCTCCGAGACACGAAGGTTGAGATCCAAATGCAGCTTTAATAGGGGCAATCCAGACACGTAATCCAATAAACAGGCAATAGGTCAAAACACAGGTAGGCAGTCCAAGCAAACAAACAAACAAACAAACAAACAAACAAATCAGGCAGGGGTCAGAGGCAAAAGAGTAATCCACGGAACAGGCAAGAAATCCAAAAACCAAGAGACATGAAACCAGGGAAAATGCTCGGAAGTGCAGTGCAACAACATACAAAACTTCGCAGTGAGTGAATAAGTGAACACGGTATAAATAGGCCGAGACTAACAGGGTAATGAGACACAGGTGAATGCAATCAGTGATGAGTCCGGGCATTGAGTTATGGGAAATGTAGTTTGTGAGGGAGTGATAATAGTCTGGTGTGGAGTGCCCTCTAGTGACTCTCAAGGGCATTTTAGCTGGTGACCGTTACAAATATCAATGGGACAAGGTTGAGAATAGTGTGACGGGGTTGAAGACTGTAACCGGTTTGAAGGGAGGCATTGCCTTCAACTTTATATATTTTTAAAATTTTTCTTTCTCATTTTGTGCCCTTCTTTCTGGATCAACATATCTGCATGGCTGCCATGTCTGAGATAGGATGCTTGTCAAGTGTTTAAGTGGACACATTACATCAAATATTCTATTTATAACAAAAGTATGAGTTGTCATGAATTTGGTAAGTATATCTATATAACACATTCTTTTTTTTTTGCAACAATTTTACATTATTACAGCTACTCTCTCCCCAGTCTGTTGAGCACATAGGGTGCTTCTCAATATCCCTCCTCGTCTCCTCGCTCCTCCATCCTCCATCCAATGACCCGGAAACCGATCGAGCTCAGCCATCTTGAAGGACATCTCAATTCTCTAATTGCACCGCGAGGACGAGAAGGCGAGGATCGTGGCGTGAGGAGGCTTCCAGAGGAGTTCTGAGCGAGGATACACGGGTGTATCCTTTGCGGAAGAGTTTTATCGACTAAACTTGACGCACGTATAAATTCTCCTCCCCCTTCACATCGGTCACAATAATTTTAATTTATACTTTACCTTTGCAGATTATATTAACCACACATCTCACATATTTCAACAGGGTATCTTGCTCTATTATTATTTATTATGAATTTCTTAAATAACCAAACTAATACAACATACGGGCAGATCCTTTGAGCGCTGCTGATGACGCTATGAAGTGACGCTCGAGTGATCAAGTATTCCAATGTATAAAAAAGCTTTCATTAATTTCCTCCATCCTCATTTTCTTTCCTTACATCCTTCCCTCTCATCCTACAGGGGGTGGAGCTGAGACACGAGGAAAGGAAACGAGGATGCACAAATAAGAATTGAGAAGCACCCGTAGTTTTCGATGAAGCCCCTCTTTACGAAATGAGAAATGTGCTGTGATTGGTTAGCTGGCCCAGTGTTTTGTGATTGGCAGCGCTTAGCGTGTGTTCGGAAAATGTCACACCCTTCATAACCGCAAGCTCTACTCAGATGTTAATATTAACGATTACGTCAATTTCAAACCATTTCGATGTTAAAGGAACACGCCACCGTTTTTTGAAATAGGGGTTATTTAACGTCCCCCCTACATTTAGATAGGTGGGAAAATGCATTTTTGTCTCAGTAATAATAATAATAATAATTCATTACATTTATATAGCGCTTTCTAGGCACTCAAAGGGGGAATGGAAGGGCTTCCATTGGAAGGGGGAATCTCCTCAACCACCACCAATGTGCAGCATCCACTTGATGATGCGACGGCAGCCATAGTGCGCCAGAACGCCCACCACACACCAGCTTACTGGTGGAGAGGAGACAGAGTGATGAAGCCAATCAGTGTAAATATATATATGGGGATGATTAGGAGGCCATGATGGACAGAGGCCACTGGGCAAATTTGGCCAGGATGCCGGGGTTACACCCCTACTCTTTCGAAAGACATACTGGGATTTGTAATTACCACAGAGAGTCAGGACCTCGGTTTAACGTCTCATCCGAAGGACTGCAGTGCATTAATTGTCTTAGTTTGGCAGTGCCGCCGCTAGCTTAGCTTAGCATAATGAATGGAATCCTTTGTTGCCAGATAGCATGTTGTGAGTAAAAGTGATTAAAAAAAAACACAAAAACAACGTAATTACTTCTTGTGGCCTGCGTATTCCCAACGAGTACAAATAGCAATGCAGATTAAGACTATGCGATTTCCTAGGCAGAGATTGACTTGGGACTATATTGGAGTGAAGCACAGGCAAAGCACTGCTACTTGGGCGCAGAGATATCGAAGATATTCGGTCGGTATGTTGATGGAAGTTGGGGGATTTCCAAGGGGGTAATCCACCAGCCGGAAACTGAAGCCTCCCTAGGGGCCGCCATTGGCTAGCAAGCCTTCACCTGCTGTTAGCATTCCATTGACTCCCATTCATTTTGGCGTCACTTTGACAGCGAATAACTTTACATCTGCGGCGATTAAAGACTCCATTTGTCCATTGTTTATTTCTAAAGAAACGCGACAATGTATAAAATACATACTTTGTATCTTACGTTATGGCCCCGTAGAAGCAGTTTTTGTAAAAAATAGGCTAACGATTGCGTCCTAACACACGACTCTCTGTCGCACAGTAGAGAAATTACTGTATAGACAGGAGGAGAAGCTTGCTTGCAATCGGGGGGACGTGGAGGCATAAAGTCAAGGGAGAAGCCCATATAGAGTCATAGTTGATCCTTCTGCGAGCTCATGGACAGCTCTTACTCACGCTCTCGGTCTCTGCAAGATTCGGAAGGGAATGATTCAGATTCCTCTTGGCACCGCTACTAGAAGACTTACAACTGTCAGACAGGGTGTTCACGGCACATCTACGTCGTCAAGCTCCGTTTGAGCCTGTGCAGTACGCTCAGCCATGAGGAAGTGAGTGCTTCTAATTGACTTCACTTTTCTCTGTTGAAGTCTATGGGGTCGCTGTGTCCATTTCTTTTACCGTCTATGGGGATTTCAGGTGTTGCGTGATATCTCTGCGCCCAAGTAGCAGTGCTTTTCCTGTGCTTCACCCCAATATAGTCCCAAGTCAATATCTGAACGAAAGTCTTACGGGGTTGGAACAACATTAGGGTGAGTAATTACTGACAGAATTTTCATTTTTGGGTGAACTAACAGTTGATAAATGAGATGCAAGATGGCAGTATTTGTACTTGTATATACAGAGAGAGCAAGTTGATTTCCAGGCAGAGGATTTATAGAAACACTTCTTGGCCCAAACCCAGCTGATGAGCTAAAATATTACCACTAAATGCAGGTGACATCTGCCATGCTGAGAAGTGATGAGAATTCATTCCTTATTGGACTGCAATAAATTACCATCCAGCTTATTATTGTGCTCAGATAGAGACCAATAGAGAGCCTGAGGCTTCACATGGAAGGTAAACCCCATAATTGGGTTAATGTTGCAAAATTGGGGGAAAAAATGAGAAGGAATAATTTAAGTAGTAACAGGTACAACCCGGTCACACTAAATGCGTCTCTATAGCACGCATTGTGTTTATCGTGCAATTTATACGCGGAAATTAGTTTTTACGTGCATAGGATATGCATGGGTGTTTAGTAGTGGTGTGGGGTGCGTGTGTATTATACGTTTGGTTAGGATTAGTGGTGTGGGATGTGTGTGTATTACAAGCAATAAAGTGTGTATCAAATGCTTGCGAAAACCACGTATCATATGCATGTAAAAACTCATTTTCACGTATAAATTGCACGATAAACACAATGCGTGCTATAGAGATGCAGTCTCTTGGTCTTACAAAATAATGTTTGACACAATAATATTTTGAGCAGATGTTCAAACGTGTTCGACTGAATAAATTTTAATAGGATTTAGGAGTTAGTGAATCAGCCTTGCATAGCCAGTCCTTGGTCTAGACACCACTGCAACTTATGGTCAAACTGACATAAAGTGGACATAGTATCTAGATAAATAATTAGTCAGCCAAGCAAAACACTGAAGATCTTCCAAAGATTTGATGGCTTTAACCAATCCACCATTCATTTCATCCACAATGCACTGTGTGAATGGCCTACCTATTATTTGCATATCGTTTGGATACCTATTATATTTAATAATTATTTAATATATGATTAGTTTAAAATATTGAATACTAATCAGGGTTATTATTATAACTATAACTAAAACCATGACAAACTCTACTTTAAATACAATAAACATTAACTGTAATAAAATAAAATATACAAAAACTTATTTCAGCTAGCGAAACAACATTTTGCATTTTAGTTTAGCTAAATGAGCTTGATGAGCTAAAAAAATATAACTGAAGTAAAAATGAAAAAAAAAACTATATAGACATTTAAAAAAAAAAAACTTATAAACATGACAACAAAATTACTTAAAAAACTGAAATTAAAAGGAAAAGGGACATTCGAAACATAAAATCTTATTCAAAATATCAATAACAACTATAATAGTATCTCAACAACAGTAAAATCACACTGCATGTAGAATATCATAATTCTATAAAATTACTAAATTGATTTTAATTGAAACAAACCCCTTTGTGCCTTTACTCATGGAAGTTGTGCAAATTTAATATGTAAAAATGTATAAAAATCAATATGCAAGATGGTCAGTGAACAGGCTTTGTGCATCTGTGGTCTGTGGGTGGGCCATCTGAGGCTGAAACTAAACTGTGTTTGTGCTTTAATTTTATTCAAAAACTTAAACTCAAATAATCTCCAAATAAAGTTCTAAAGGTTTTAAAACGATCTCATTCACAGTTGTGTTCTGGTTATGTGAAAGGAGAAGTTTCAGAAAAGTTTTTTTTTTGCCACTAATCAATTCAAATGAATTTTGTGTAATTGGTTGAAATCCATCTCATTAAAACTGCCCCACCACTTTCCTCCTGCGGTCACACATAGTCAATTGTATACGATTTGATCCACCGCAGTAAGGTCTAGGTTGATCTCATTTTGATACAGCAAATTTATAACAGTAATAATCTAGTTAACTATGATCATCTGGCAGTTTTCCTCATTCCTTCGTTATTTCCAACACCAGTCTGTTTATTCATAGACCCCCTGTAGAGTGGCTCCTTTGAAAGTCTTTATTGGTTTTCCCATGTGCCTTTAAGATGCTGTGATGAACATCTGTTCTGTGTGCATACTGCTGCAGTGTAGGCAAAAAGTGCAACCTTAGCCCTGGTGAATAATAACCATTGACAGCCAAGTCTTGCCCTCTCGTGAACTGTTCTTTCATGATTCCAGAAATATCCATGAAAAATCCGAGACAAGCCTCCAACCCCACTGCACTACAGGAGACAGACCTCATACTGTGAGGCCTGCAATGTTTAAAGAGGGAAGACATTTTGCTCTTAATCATTTATTATGCTTTCACATTATGCCCTGAAAAATTAATTTTGCTGTAAGTCATTCATGCCACAACACAGAAAAATTTACAATTATTTGTAATGTGGTGGGTATAAGACAATTACGTTTTTGCACAGAGATCTGAAATTTTAAATGGATTGTTCAGCAAAATATGAAAAAATTATGATTATTCAAATAATTTTGTACATTCAATGAATGTCAGAGGGGTCCAAAATTATGGAGGGCCAGCTCTACCATATTTAAAAATAAATACAGAAATAAATAAATGCTCAATAAATAAATAAGCATACAATTAATTGCCCCAAAAAATACAGTAAACAAAGAAATGTAGGTAGAAATTAAATTATACAGTGAGACATAAATGTATATATCTCTTTTAATTCACTTCTTTATTTATTCATCTTTGTAATAATTACCTTATTTATTTATTGTCCGTTATAATCTTCAACTTTATTTATTAATTACTTATTTTTCAAAGTATTTATTTATGTGCATGTTATAATATTTTTGTCTGTTTTATTCTTCCTTTGTATTTTTTTACCCTATTTATTTCTTCAATGCTATTTATTTCTGCCTGTGGTTTTTACATTTCTGTATGCATTTCTGCCTCATTATGCAAATGAGGAGGGGCTGTGTCTTAAGGGGTCAACTTCTGCCCATTGGTTGGTTAGCATTTTACTGCATCGGTCAATCTACATGCCACCGGCCACAGTCACAACAAAGATGGCTACCTACGATGAAGTTGACAGCCCCTCCTCATTTGCATAATGAGGCAGAAATGGATACAGAAATGTAAAAACGACAGGCAGAAATAAATAGCATTGAAGAAATAAATAGGGTAAAAAAATACAAAGGAAGAATAAAACAGACAAAAATATTATAACATGCACATAAATAAATAAGGTAATTATTACAAAGGTGAATAAATAAATAAGCTAATTAAGAGATATATACATTTACGTCTCACTGTATAATTTAATTTCTACCTACATTTATTTGTTTATTGTATTTTTTGGGGCAATTAATTGTATGCTTATTTATTTATTGAGCATTTATTTATTTCTGTATTTATTTTTAAATATGGTAGAGCTGGTCCTCCATACAAAATAGGCCTCACAATCATGAATTGTTTGCTGATGATAATTCTCATACAATTAATTGCAATTAACAATTTACTTCTGTTTTGTTCACCACAGTGCAAGGCTAATATGTAAATGTTTTATGTTTTACTTGAAATCGTAAGTAATATAATAATAAAAGTTATATTAATTCAAGTAGGCATTCGATTTATTTAAAAATGAATAATGTTTATAATATAAAATAAATTAGCAATTATTATTAAATTAGCAACTCGTGTGCCGTCGAACACTTGTAGCAGTGCGATATGGCTGATATACAGATAGCCTACACAGCTGATATTGCGTTTATACAACAGTTTGACGGCACACGTGAGTAGCCTACATAAGAAACAACAACGGAGTGTATTTAAAACCCCTCTTTTGTGCAGAACTATAGCCTGCTTCCTACCGCTATGGATTTCAATCTCACAAATTCTTTAAAACGTCACTTTAGAACTAGTAATGAAGGAACGAGTCGCTTCTTTGAAGCTTGTTGTATAGATTACCGTAGCCTATTATGTTATTATGAGAGAGAGATCGGCCAAACGAGTGCATTACCTGCATCTGATATAGCATTCATTCTTCAGGTCGATGTCCATAATATTATATAAAAAAAAATCAGTTTGAATATCCACTGAGGAAAGCGATATGTTCGTCTATGGGTGGTTCTCATTTCTTATTTGTGCATCCTTGTTTCCTTTCTTCGCGTCTCAGCTCCATCCAGGGGCGGATCTAGAAAAATATTTATGGGGTGGCAAGAGGGGGGCAGGAATTTTTGAGGGGTGGCAACATGGCAGACGTATATATACTGAATTTAATCACAGTTAACACAGTTTGATGAGAAATCGTATGTATACACACTACATACGGGGTGGGGGGGGGGGGGGGGGGGGTTCACCTGTGAGTACAGGGCTGGACCTGTGAGTACAGGGCTGGACTGGGACAAAAAATCGGCCCGGGCATTTTGGCCCAGACTGGCCCACTACATATAATCATAAACACAACCGAACTTTGCACTCCCTTGAATATGTATACCAACTCCTATTAAAACCACTGAGTAAGAGTTAACAGATGAAATAACTACTAAGTTGAACTATACTCCACAGTGATGAATCCTAAAACAAGCTATAAGCTGCATTGGGATAGCAATACCGTTTTTTCCCATAGGATTTTAGGAAATCTGTGCATAACGTTAGTCAGATTAATGAATGAAATACAACTGTTCACGAACAGAAGATTGTATTGGACTCATGCTGCATACATACGCAATGACAATTATGCCTACTGTAAATATAGAGTTACAACTACGATTAGAGTTGTTAAATAAAATACCCTGTGAACATTCACACGTTTGCTTTATGATAGGCTAAAATTTATCTCCATAAATATTAAATAATATTTTCTTAATTCTGCGCATGTATTTTTACTTACTTACATCAATTGCTCGATCAATATTATTATCACATATTTTACATTTATATTTTTAACTGTACACAAACAACTTAATATAGCTAAGTTTGTGTATATTTTACACGTAGTGTAAATACTGTAGGCTACTGCTTATAAACACCAGACAGATAATGATATATGAAACAGATGTTCTTTACTCATCTCACTTGCACAAAATAAATGCAGTAATATAAAGCATAGAAACGCACAGGTGAAATACACTGAAAATGATATGCATTTAAAAATTTGGTCGGGTTGAAAACTTATCTCTCTGGTAATGGAACTCGGTCGCTGTTGTCTCTTGCTCTCGCTGTCTCCCGCTCTCGCGGTCAGATCACCGGAAGTTTTCGCCGGAAGTATTTGCCCACACAATAAAGTACGAACGTCAACGATCGTCATATTATGCACAGAGCGAATTCACTGCAGTCGGACATTGTAGATTCGCGTTCGTAAATTGTCAAATTGGCCATAACTTTTAATTCGTTGCTGCCAACTGGGGTGGCAGCAGGGGTGGCAAGGCTTTCTTTTAGGGTGGCATTTGCCACCCCGGTAGATCCGCCCCTGGCTCCATCCCCTGTAGGATGCGAGGGAATGCTGCAAGGAAAGAAAAGGAGGACGGAGGAATCGAAGGAAAGCTTATTTATACATTGGAATACTTGATCACTCGAGCGTCACTTCATTGCGTCATCAGCAGCGCTCAAAGGATCTGCCCTTAGGCCTATGTTGTTAAAGTTTGGTTATTTATGAAATTCATAATAAATAATATTAAAGCAAGATACCCTGTTTAAATATGTGAGAGGGAGAAGAATTTATACGTGTGTCATGTTTAGTCGATAAAACTCTTCCGCATAGGATACACCCGTGTATCCTCGCTCATGACTCCTCTGGAAGCCTCCTCACTCCACGATCCTCGCCTCCTGGTCCTCGCGGTGCAATTAGAGAATTGAGATGTCCTTCAAGATGGCTGAGCTTGATCGGTTTCCGGATCATTGGATGGAGGACGGAGGAGCGAGGAGACGAGGAGGGATATTGAGAAGCACCCTTTGTCCTTCCCATGACATGACAGCACTAAAACAACTTCCTTGTTCTGACTCACTCGTAAAGACAGACTTTACCGCCATCTAAAGGCGTAATAATGTAACTTTCACCGAAGTCCATATCACGATCCTTCCTCAATATCAAATATACAGCATATTATTTATTAAAAAAATATATTTCTTGAACAACGAATGTTTAAATTAACATCAATAGCCATTATAAAAGACAATAGGAAATAAACACAAGCAAACATGAAGTTATGAAACTTTTTCCCGAATTTTTCCCAATCGATTTGCTCTGGAACAAGTAATAGATTACAGTTTTTCTCGATTGCTTAAACACATTTCTTGAAACTATGCCTCGTATTCTCAAAACAGTAAACACAAATCCATAACGTCTCACCCAATTCCCCAAACATCCTATTTTCAGGTCAAAATGAAGCTCTACACTCAAAACCATTCACTCTTGCTGAAAAACCAAACTCTGCCCTCAGACAGGACACACAAGCCCTCAAAAATACACACACTACAACATAGTCTTACACACTAGTGCAATAAATTCAAAACAACATTTCCAAAACTGGGAAGTCATGTTGCTTGTGATGGTCCCGCCACCCCACCTCCCTGTGATGATGGAGGCGACGGTGAAGCGACTCAAATTTGGCTGTACTCGTTGCCCAGCCTCCCTCATAGTCATACCATGGACAAGGACATGGCCAACTAAAGTGGCTTGAATTTCATCCGAGACTGCTTGTCTTCTTGCCCTTGCCCTTGCCCTTGCCCTTGCCCTTGCCCTTCCTCCTCCTCCTCCTCTTCCTCTCCCTCCTCCTCCTCCTCCTCCTCTTCATCTCCCTCTCCCTCCTCCTCCTCCTCCTCCTCCTCTCCCTCCTCCTCTCCCTCCTCCTCCTGCTCTTCCTCCTCCTCCTCTTCCTCTTCCTCTTCCTCCTCCTCCTCTTCCTCTCCCTCCTCCTCCTGCTCTTCCTCCTCCTCCTCATCCTCTACCTCCTCGACCTATTGCTTAATTTCTCTGTGGATCCATTGTTCCAAAACTCAGTAAACTGATTTGTATCTTTTATAAAAGATTGTATAACCTTTTATCTATCTATTGAAGGATTTGACTGATGTGTGTACAATTTTGACTCTTAGTGTTTTCACCTGGGTAATTGTGTGCTAACTGAGCTGAAGCTGTGCTGACTTGAGTGAACAATATTGAATGCTAGTGCTTTCTAAATGACCACGTGGTGTAGGCAATGAGAAATGAAGGGATTTGTGTGTAGAGTTTTGCTGTGACAGTTCAACAAATCTGACTAATGTGTCAAAACAGGGGAATAGTGTTCATAGTTTAGTGAAATGGGTGTGCTTTTTGATAAATGGCATTATGGTTTTGAAATTTTAGTTCAAAAGCCTGGTTATAGTGTTTAAGCAATCGAGAAAAACTCTAATAAGACCAAAGATTGCCCGTTTGATATACCCCAAATTAATTATATCTCATGTTTAGGCTAACCAATAGGAGCCAGTGGCAAATTCCCGAAGGACTGGTCGAGATGACGCTGTTCTTTGCGGGTACATGAACGCTGAACAGCCGCTGACGGCCTGGAGCTCGCATCTGCTAAAGCATCATTCTCAACAGATTGTAAAATAGGCACTATGATTATATTTGTCGCATTTGAGGTCTAAATATTACATTCTCGCCTAAAAAACTCTTAAAACTACATTTCGTGACACAACAACTGTAGAATCTTTAAAAAAATGGATTTGCTCGACCGTCCAACGCTATCTCACGACCAATTCGTCCGAATTTGACGAGTGATTAAAAGATGGCTAATTCGTACGAATTCGTACGACCTCATTCGTACGAATTTGTACGATTTGTCTAAACCCACGTGATGGGTAGGTTTAGGGGCGGGGTCTGGGGTAGGTCATTCGTACGAATTCATACGAATTGGGCAACTCGTCAAATATGTACGTTTTAGCAAAAATCGTACTAATTCGTACGAGTGAGGTCGTACGAATTGTTACGAATTAGCCATCTTTTAATCACTCGTCAAATTCAGACGAATTGGTCGTGAGATCGGGTTGGACTGTCATGACAGTCGCCGCAAGCGAAGTGATACAAACTTTGAAACGGTTAGAGTGCTGAATATCGCACAAATGTCTCTCAGCCAATCAGATTCGAGAACCAGAAAGAACTTTTGTATAACATAATATAATATAATATAATATAATAACCCCACTGACTTTCATTGTAAATTATGGCAGAATTTTTGGGGTGAACTATTTTATTTTGTGTCATAGGCTTATTAAAAACATAAATACAACAATTGAGAAAGCACTGCTAAATGAGCAAAACTGTAAGGGGTCTTTTGTGGCTCTGCCTGTATGTCTGATCTGTAGATGCCTGAGACATGACAATTGGGCATGGAAATCATGCTCCGATGTGGAAAATTGCCCCATTATTTTACCATCAAGGGAGAAGCGAGGTATATAAAAACCAGGGACAACAGATGCTGAGTGGGGAAAGGCTTGTTTGCCTTTCCCCACTCATTGTCGTCAAGATTGTCTTTTGGATGATGTGGTCATCTATGTCTCATAAAAACGTCCTGTTGTGAATCATAAGTTCACTACATTTTCCACACAGTGCACAGTGTGAAGTCCAAACCATTCTGTGAGCTGTATGTAACTGATAAAACCACTTTGGACGTTATGAACTGAGAAGTGATTGAAAGAAGCGTGTAAAATTACAACACTTATAAATTCACTTTTTCCCCTTGACAACTTGTTTCAGAACAGATGGCTTCACAATCAGGGGGTAGAGCTATTAACAAATTCCTCTCGGACTGGACATAAGTTGAGAGCTGAATGCCAGGACATGCCACATGTTCCTCAGCTCAATGAGGCTTGCAGAGAGAAAGAAACTCAATGTCTGACACATTGGCATCAAATCTCTCAGGTTTACCGTATCAAACTGTTTTGCTCTCAGGCACATAACTGTTCCTGCTAGTGAACCATGAAGTTGAGAATTGTCCAGACAAGTCACAGTTATCAAGATGTCATTATAGCGTAGATGCCACCCTGGATCTGCAAATGCTGGGTGACAACAAATATGTTCTCCTTGCTAAGATAATACAACACGCTCAAAACTAAACCGCAGATCTCATGGATCCCTGATAAGTCAGCAGAGAGGAAGAGCATATGTTGACTAATTTCCTGTAAAGCTGAAACAGTTTCACGAAAAGAGTGTGTGGCTATGCAAACATCTTGTTAGCTGCTTCTTACTGAGCTAATGTTTAGTAAAGGATAATGTACAGTCAGTTGGACCTTATGTCATTATTGTCATTGTATTGCTCTGAAGGGGGTTATTTTGTGATAATAATTGACTGACTATATATTATCCTACTTATTCCATGACTACCTAACTGGGAGCGAATCAGACACAAATGACTCCTTCAGAACTGTGAAAGTAGCAAATTCCAAATCAACACTGCGGACCCTAAATCAGATGATCTGTCATTTGGGACACCATTCAGACATTCAGACTAACTCCGAAACAGAGAACACTTGTAAAAAAGTAATCCCAACAAGAGGAAAGAGCACTTAAGAAGTCAACGTTAGGCAGATGGATTGGTTTGGAGATGGCACAAGCTTGAGCCACACGAGGAAAACACCAAGTAGCATTTGACCCCCACGACAGAGATCCAAAACAGACCATATTTCTCAATGACCTCTGTCTGACCTCTTAAACACAGGGTTGAAATCACCGGAGACTTTTTACATATCAAAATGCATCAGATCATTCCAAAACAATGCAAGACGGATGAGGAGAAATAGTCACACGGAGCAGCTTTATTCAAGCCATCTACTCTTGTCTCACTTACTTTTCTTTCTTTTACTGCCCGTTCAACTGAGCGCTGGATGAGTCATTTGTCTGGCTGTAAAAGTAGTGATTCTTTCAAAATTCTCTATAAATTAATTAATAATTCCCTTTGAGCTAAATTAACCTGTTTCTCTTACATCACCAAATAAATTAAAACGTGGACGCAAAAAAAATTATTTAAGCTTGTAGTTTAAAGCTTGTGCCAAGAAAAAAAAGATAACATACTGCAAATACATTATTAATTTATGTATTTTAGTTCATCTGCAATCCAAGTTATATATTTTTTCTATGTGCTAGTTAGCTGACATAATTAGCTTTAATGATACATCTTCCTCTATTTTAAGTTCTCATGCATTACTTTGTCTCTTATTAGTTTCTTCAGTTGGCAGAGTGATAAAAGAGATATAAATTAGATATAAATATAAATTCATATAAATTAATTTTTTCAGGTTACTAAAGAATGTGATTAATATCATTAACATTTGGTTATTGTATGTAATAGTTCAGGCTACAATTGCTGTTTTTTTAGTTTAGTTTAGTTTTTTTTTTTTTACAGTGTTAGCACTATTATGTTGTCATGGACAGTGATCAAGTATAGCTTTCATTTACAAAAAAATATATATATTACCACTTAATGTTGAAATTAACCAATCAAAATCAAGAGCTGCAAAATAATATAATTTATTAAATACTATCAATATCATCAATGCAGTTCATTTCAAGATTTTCTGAGACAACAATAGATTTACTTTTCAAAGCAGAATTCTTTGTTGCTTCCAATATAAGCCTGGTAAAACATTCACCCTGACTGTCAAACATCACTCGCTCTGGGACAGCCTAGCGTTCAACTGAGGATGAGTTAATCCAGTCGCTTAATTCTGTGCTTACAACTTCAGATGAGGTAGGAATTGTTTGTCTTTGATCTCTCAAGGGTTCGCTCTCGCTCCCGTAACCTGAGCACAGATCACTGATCAAAGAGATGAAATCACTCAATGAAGTCAGCGAGTCCGGTCAACAACAACAGACCCGAATCCTGCTGTGGTTACTAAAATTCAAACTGTATCATCCTCTCAAATAAATGCACTATTTCAATAGAGTTGTTCAGCTCATTGTCCTAAAATCCAGAAGAGAATTTGCATTTTCTTGCCATTGGTTTCTTCTGGAACATCAATTGGGTTTTTAATATATATTATCATTTTTTTATGTTTTTGAAAGACGCTTACTGTATGGTAAAGATTATTAACATTTAAAGTAACTGTTTTCCATTTGTATATTTTTTTAAATGTAATTCGTGAATAACTTACTTAATTTTGTGACCCCAAACTTATGTATATAAAGTGTAAACCACTACTCTAAAAACCCTTTTGAAATTCCAGAGGAATCCAATTATGAATGATCCATCCAGGTTGGCCTAAACATTAGGGCATCAGTTCCTTCAGAGCCTTATATGATCTGAAATTATCTGTTTAGTTACAGAATTTTCTGCATCTTGAAATTGAGGCTCAAAGAAAGGAGCACTGCTCTTAAATCAAAATATAACAAATTACTCAGCATCCTTTGAATGTATGCCAGTGATTAAAAGCATCAAGACATCAATATGATGTCAAAGTTAAACTGCATGAATGTTTAAGACACCATTGTCTAATTACACATGATTACTGTAATTAAGAAGTTCAGGACAAAGGGTCGAGCAGTTACTCTATTTCCTAAATGGTAGCTGTCAGTTCGGCAGCAAAGCTCTCAAAAATCCCACTTTCTTTATCGTTCAGTCCAGCATATTGATTTTTTAAGGCTGGCCAATTTTGCAATCGAGGAGCATAGCAAGGTTAATGAGGCAGATGGCACATAAGGAGACTTGTTAAAAGTCTTTGTTGATGAATATCCTTTGTTACAGCATTCTGCATTGCTCCAAAGATGTCTGTAGAACAAATTTACTCCCCCTACATTTTGTTTCTTCAATATACTGTATATTTACAGAATATTGTAATTGTAATACCTGAATTAAACATTATATATATATATATATATATATATATATATATATATATATATATATATATATATATATATATATATATATATATATATATGTTGAGCTAATTTGCACTAATATCAAATTATCAACTATGCCTAACATGTGTATTTGGTTCTGGTTGGCTTGCACTAAACATAATACTTTGCTTTTCAGCAATACATCTCTACTTTAGTCTCATAAGCCAACAATATTCCCTTCAAGAAGGCTTCAAGTTGTTTTTAAAATGGCTTCTAGCAAACTCTAGGCACGACTTAATATTGCTATTTCGCCACCCTCCCAAAGAGGCTGAGTCTGTAAAGTGCCAAAGAGATTGTTGACGTCTGGATAGTTTTCATTTCATTGCCGTATAGCTGGCCTCTTAGACCCTTTTCTGACAATTGCCCTCCTTGTCCTGATGCTCAATTTGACCGGAAGGTCTGATCTTGGGTTGTGGGACAAATTTTCTATTTTGTTTCAATGGACTTCATGTTGCTAGGAAGGTTCAAAGACTTGCCCATCTTTTTTATGACTCTTCGTTGCCTTTTTCCCCTCAACAACATAATTTCGACAGCTTCACAGCTCAACTGCAGGATTGATCTGAGCAGTTATTTTATGGTTGAAAACCTCACAAAGTCAGATCAACTTTATTTATATAATACTTCTTGTGCAATCAAGCAATGGAACACTGGATTCAAAATGAACATGAAGCAATATCAGTTTACATATTTACATATTTACCAAATTACAGTATCAGTTTACTATACTGTAAATTGTCATTTTTTTTCTGAAGAAATGTATCAAAAGTGGCAGTAAAGATTTTTACATTGCTACAAAAATACAATACAATACAAATACAATCAATGCTGTAGTAAAAAAAATCCTGAATCTTTTCCCCACAAAAATATCAAGCAGCAAATGGTTCAATATCAAACTGTTCTCAATATTGATAATTGGGAATGAATTGCTCCAATGGAATTTAGTCAAGTCAAGTCAAGTCACCTTCATTTATAGTGCTTTTTACAATACAGATTGTTTCAACGCAGCTTTACAGTGATAATAGGAAATTAATGCAACAAAGATTGTTTTGGCTGTACAGCAGCTCTAAAAGAAAGTCATTTTCTAGCTTAAAGTTTTTAATTGATTAATTTCCTTAGTAAAAATCAGGTTATTATTTTACAGGATAAAAGTCCAGTTCTGCTCAAACATCTTTCACTTTTAGGTGAAATGACACTTCACAGTGTCTATTGTGCTCTTTACTTATAAATATAATTTATTAAAATAGCAATGAAAGTAGAAGTGTGAAATTAGAGGCTCAAAAACAGACTACATGTTGTTTATTAACTTCTGCAGTTCATGTTCAAGTTTTACTAAATATAGTAATAGGTGTAACGTGGTGCGGTGAAGGCAGATAGGAGGCTGGATCCAAACGCAGTTTACACGCTTTATTTAAACAAACTATAATTCAAACAGAGACTCAGAACGTGGAACAAGAATCTTTACACTGGGAAACCAACACTCACGTTAATCCTGAAACATAACAACTCACAAAGACAGGGCAGAAACACAGGGCTTAAATAATCAGGGACAAACGAGCTAGACAGGATAACAAGGGGGCGTGGGAAAATCAGAAACACCTGGGAAAACTAATGAACAAGACAGGGAACCAAAGAACATGACAGGACACAAACCCACATCGTGACATAACCCCCCCCCTTAAGGGCGGCTCCTGAAGCCCAATAAAACAAACAAAAGTCCTGGAGGGCGGTCTTGGGGGAGGGATGGGGGGCCAGGCCCATGCAGGGGAACGGGACCAGGACCTAGGCAAGGCGGGCCTGGGCCGCAGAGCGTGGGCGGACCAGACTGGGCCGAAGGCCAGGGCGGAGCAGGACGAGGCGAAGGCCAGGGCGGAGCAGGACGAGGCGAAGGCCAGGGCGGAGCAGGACGAGGCGAAGGCCAGGGCGGAGCAGGACGAGGCGAAGGCCAGGGCGGAGCAGGACGTGATGGCGGCCAGGGCGGAGCAGGACGTGATGGCGGCCATGGAGGTGAAGCCCCTGCAGACGACCATGGCGGCGCAGCCCTCATGGTCTCCTCACCGGACCCTTGGCCCCCCCCCAAAAAATACTTGGGGAAATCCACGGGTTCAGGAAAGCCCACCCGGAGCTTGAAGGGCGCAGGCAGGGCGAGGCGCAGAGGTGGGGCCGGCAGGGCGAGGCGCAGAGGCGGGGCCGGCAGGGCGAGGCGCAGAGGCGGGGCCGGCAGGGCGAGGCATCTGGGAACGCCCTCCGGAGCCTGGCGAGCCAAACGAGTCCTCCTCCTCCTGCGACGGCGCTTCACTGGGCTTGAAACTTTCACTTGACTGGATTCACTTGACTTGAAACTTGACTCACTTGACTTGGAACTTGACTCACTTGACTTGGAACTTGACTTGGAACTTGACTCACTTGACTTGGAACTTGACTCGGAACTTGACTCACTTGACTCGGCGGCACTTGACTCACTTGACTCGCCGGCACTTGACTCACTTGACTCGGCGGCACTTGACTCGTTCGCGCCGGCTGGCACGCGTTCAAACTCCGGTTCGGCTGGCGAAACCTCCGCCGCGGTTTCTGGATTAGCAAAATCAACAGGACCAGTGCGGAATACGGGCTCGAGGGGTCCGACACAAGAGTGGGTTTGGCGGAGCAGACGTGCAGCGCGGGTTCGGCTGAGCAGACGTGAAGCGCGGGCTTTAGGAGCGCGGGTTCAGCTGAGCTGAAGTGAAGCGCGGTCTCTCGCCGCTTCTTCTCCTCCACGCCCACAGTAAATGATGAACCGCCCCTGAAGAGGGCCAGGTTGACATACCCCTCCAGGGTCCAGCTGGTACAGTCATCCGGCATTAACTGGGCAACCTCCTCGTCCAACCCGCTCCAAAACAAGTCCATGAGCTCGAGGTCGTCTAAAGCCCCCAGACGACAGCACGACATAAAGTCCCTCACGTACCTCTCGATGGACTGGCCTTCCTGAAATATCGAGGCAAGGAAACTTATGAGGGCCTGGTTGCTGACAACTGCTGGATCCATATTGCGGTGAGTTGTTCTGTAACGTGGTGCGGTGAAGGCAGATAGGAGGCTGGATCCAAACGCAGTTTACACGCTTTATTTAAACAAACTATAATTCAAACAGAGACTCAGAACGTGGAACAAGAATCTTTACACTGGGAAACCAACACTCACGTTAATCCTGAAACATATAACAACTCACAAAGACAGGGCAGAAACACAGGGCTTAAATAATCAGGGACAAACGAGCTAGACAGGATAACAAGGGGGCGTGGGAAAATCAGAAACACCTGGGAAAACTAATGAACAAGACAGGGAACCAAAGAACATGACAGGACACAAACCCACATTGTGACAATAGGATTAAACAGATTACTAATTTAAAGAGCCAATGCTAAATAAATGATAAGTAGTTTGAGAAAAGCATAATAGAATTCAACTTAAATTGTTAAATTTAAAATAAAGCATTTTTATTTTTACATTTGACTCGAAATACTATTGTAAAAGTTTTGCCAGAGATCTGTACGGATAATGAAAAGGGAACTTAAAGGTAGGGTAGGCAATTTCGAAGAGGCTAGCAATAGCAAGCTAGCTTTGAAAGCATGAGATCTCACCCTCCCTTCAGAGCGCCTCCAAAGCCACACCACCACATGAACGCACACAGCTGAGTCTGCAAAGCGTCTCGAGACGGGATACGGCGTTAAATTACCTCATGTCTCAAAGCACATAACATTACAATAATAATGAATGTAAACAACTTACAGAGATCTTACTTGTACCACCTGACTGCTGTAGATTCATTTAGACGTTGATAAATCCGAGTCTCAGGAAGGGAACAGCTCCAGGTAAAACGTCATGGTTTGCCATCTCGTAATTACTGTTACGACATGTCATGAATGCGGCATAAGGTTGTTTTGGTACAGGAGGACTGTTTATGGCGCTGGGTGACAGTCTGTCTACAACTCTGCAAAGCCTTACGGAAATGTGCTTATGACGTTTTGATGATTCGGACCGAATGCAATTATTGGACGAACATTTTTTGGTCCTGAGACTTCTACAGATATTATAATCATTTAATATTTAGACCACTTCTATTATTGATTGCTATCAGGATGTGAAGAGAGTTTCAACCATTATAAAAAAAGTGTTTATATTTAATTTATCGCTGCTTTTTTAACTGATCTTCAACTCCCCTTGTACGTTTAAATGTGTATTAGCTCTGTCCTCAGCCATACAGCCAATGGACAGTGTTACTTTTACAAGGATTTTGAGGGGGGGAAAAAGAGCCAAACAACTTAAATGGTGATAGTTGCCTAGTGATCAAAGCTGTGGATCCCAGAAAGGCAGATTCATGAACTGTCACCATTGTTCCTTTGAGCAAGCTACTTAACCTCAGGCTGTTCCTGGAGGACCAGCCCTTTACTAAGTGAACTGTGAGTCATTTTGCATAAAAAGCATCTGCTAAATGTCAAAAACCGTATAAAAGCCTGATAACATATTTACAGTCAAAGTGAGAAAAGGTCAGAAATATATGAAAAGAGAAATGCCACATTTAAGATATTTTCTAATGGATGTCAGTAAAAGCTCAAGTGGCTCGGTTAAAGTGAACTCCTGATTACAATAAAAGAAGATTTGTTAATTATTTGTTTAAATGATTAGTTCCCCCAAAAACTGCATTGCAACTGGACACTGGAGCCAGTTGAACTCAAGAACCAAATAATTTAGACCAGATTTGTCAACTACGTCAAACTCAAAAATTCAGAAACTCAAACTAAAAAAATAAAAACAATAAAAATGTTTTGTCTGTATTTTAAGTATTCAGCTTTTCTGTTCCATGGAAGAAAGACAAGGTGATAAAATGATGACAGAATTTTCCAGTGAACTATTCATGTAAAGCAAAAGAAAATCCAGATGTAAACTTACCAAAAACAAGTTAGATAGTGAATTACTTGAGGCATACATAAGTCGTTTAGGTTCTCTTTGCCCCAGGAAATATATTATTTATTATAAGCATTCTCTTCTTCTAAGCATATTTATAAAAAATATGAGTTTGGGCTGAGCTGAATCTTATGTCACTCTATACACCAAAATAAAATAGCAATATCTTAAACATGAAAGGGATATTGGGATATTTCCATCTGATCAATGTTAGTCACATTTTCATACTGTTTTTTTAATATTTATATTGATTTCACAAGCAGAGCTGAAAAACAGGGCAACAAGCCAAAGTTCCCTCGTGAAACAAAGTAATTTTCTGGTCTTTTAAAAGGAACATATGGTTGCAATAATAACAAATATCCTAAAAGGTTTATTTAATAAATAGGTCAGCACTGATTAAAAATAGTGTCGTAAGCAGTATTGTGTGTAGCCTACTTGTCAAATAAATGTCATTTTGACAGACCAAGAGGGAAAGTCAATATTACCAATAGGTCAGATGTGCAATGTAAATAAACCTGCCTAAGCAAATCAAGCGTATTAAAACAGTGGCTTCAGTATCATGTGACCCAGATAGTAATATTTGTTTCCTGTCCATCACGAGTCCAGTAAAACTCTATCAGATGGAACCTCTCAGGGTTTAATCAATGACATGGATTTGGGTCACTGCTGTAAATGTCTATCTTACTTCAATGGGGTGAATCAGTGTCATTCCCGTAATAGGATGTTGGCAGCTTACACAGGCCGGTGTTTTATGATGATAAGTTGCAAGTTTCCAACTAAATTATACAACAGACTTTAATAGCAATACAGTAGCCTGCTTCCATAAATGATGTGCTGATGACTCAGTTTTAGTCATTTTATACTGTCGGGCATGGTGCCCAGATCAGAGGCATTGTTTCTTCATAGCGTACTTGGCATAGTTGATATCTGCATTCAAACTATTCATCATCTTGACTCTATTTCAGCCATATTGATTATTAAACAGATTATACTGACTATTTTGATTAAAATTTTATTATAATATCTAAAGCCACACAACTTTGCTTTTATGTTTTACATTAAGTATTGTAAAGATATATATATATTTATATACACATATAGCCTAAGTCATTTACAGTAATACAAACACCTAAACTGTAGTATGCTGACAATTATCATAGCCTAAGTCATTTGGCTTGGTTGGACATGTCATTTAATTTATGAGTGCAGTGGACTGCAAACAAGTCTCTATCAATCCTAGTGGCAGACCAGCACACAGGTCCACTGATGCTAATGAAAGTGTTTGGTGGAGGGCGGCTAATGCCAAAACAAGAAGTCCCACTAGATCTAAATATAGCAATTTTGTTTTCCAACTGGCTTTGTTTCATGACCCAGATTTTACATTGGACATCAACATTAGTACCAATATTGCACAAAATAAAACAAATACATATACACTCCTCCCTTTTGGAAGCTTATGAAGCTTACTTATTTTGCTATGCGAACTGTTCATGAATATAAAAAATGTTGGACCCATAGATGACCTCACAGAAACTATTGCCAAAGTATCTCAAAGCTTTTCATGCCACACATAGTGTTCAGTCACATGAGACTATAATCAGTTCGAGTGATGGATCAGTGATGTTTAGCCATAAATTTTCACTTTTTGGCTTCAGAGCAAATCTGCCTTGGGCCATTTGTTATTTCTATGGGTAAAGCCATCAAGCCATAGTTTTCTTCTGGCACAGCTCACCCCTCTTGGAATTCAATAAAACTGACTGCAGATAATTAAAAAAAAGAGACTGCTGTTTAAGACTTTGAACAAGAGACATTTAGCTAATGGATGATTAGAACAATGCCAATTATATATTTTTGTGTGCCTGAAACCACTAAAACTGCAAGGCAAGAACAAATATTATGGAGACAGACACTTCAGAGAAATGTTAATATTAGAACCCCTTTATATTAAGATTTCTTTTCATTCAGCCAAAACAACCTGCAATGTAAAAATGACTTTTAATCAATGTTTCAGTACTGCACTAATAGAGATTAGTGAGCTACTGCTCTGAGATTGACAACTGAGTCACAGTAATTTGAGGTTCTCACATCCATTTTCAGATATTTTCAAAAAGGGTTTCTTTTGTGAACCACTGAATCATTGACACCTTTACATTTTGCAAAGGGTGATTTTTACATGCAAACATTCTATCAGACAAAGAAAATATTTAAGTGCTAAAAATTAATTGGGATATGAACCTATTGAATGGGATATGAAACAAGGAAAATGCAAATGGGTGGAATATAACTTGCTCCCTATGTTAACAAGGTTATGGCTTCCTATCATTAACATTCCTGAGTCAACAATATGACTTTTAATATGACAATTAAATAAGCAAATGTTTTCCTGTCTGTTTTTTGTAACAGTGGTTATGTTATGCCTGATAAATCTTGTCAAGCATAAAATAACAAATTATGAATGTTTAATGAACTTGGCTCCAATGAAAAGAAAAGTCACTTCTGACACAGATATTGTTCAAATTATTCTTATAATTAAAGTGTGTGCGTGCGTGCGTGCGTGCGTGCGTGCATGTGTGTGTGTGTGTGTGCGCGCGCGTGTGTAATAAAAAATACATATTTATCACATTAAACTATATTATACTATATAACTGTATTATAATAATTAATTTGTAATTAACATAGTTTAATAATAGTAAATTAATAATAATTCAATCATATTATTTACTTTAAAAAATAGCTCACAAAACACTCAACAACAGACATTTGTGTTTACCGCATGCACTTTATAAAATGGATCTCCTTTCATAACAACTCGCCTACCTGTGCCAGACAATGAGCAGATCTTTGCAGATGAATCCCCGCTCTAGGCTATATCACACTACGGTTTATGCACCAAACACTTGGCTGATGCACAGTAAAGTAGGAGGGACATGAATTTGCTAAAGAGCAGCCGATGAAAAGCCCTGCAGCCCAATGGGACACAAAGAACTGTCCAAGCCCATTAAAAAAGACATGTTTTCAAGCACATCTCTTAAAGTGCTCTCAATACAGAGTCACTGCAGCAGCCTAAAGAGTTTGCATAAATGGTGAGAAGCATAAATCCTTAATAGAACAGAGGACAGTGAACAAGCTTTAACAAACTCGCATGCACTCAGAAAAACATCCACCTACCCTGTTTGACCACTGAGTTCATTATTTGTTTCAAAGTCAGCATACTTCTTTTGATTGCTAGCAAGAGAATATTGAAATCAAATTATATTGAGAATGATTTAGTTTCTTTGTAAAGACAAAACCCCATAAACAACTGCATCCAAATTAATAAAATGGCACAAGGCAGCTGATGGCTATGTGACCGCTGTCCACTACAGAAGAGGTCAACACTGTACCTGCATCCTATAAATCAGATCGTCCCAGGCATTTAAACATTTCACTAATATGCTGTCATGGCCGTCATAAGTCTCATTGGATAAAAAGCTTCTGCACATAGTCTATTCACTGACTATCTATTCACTATATCTCATGCACATTGCACATACAAAAGTAAAGCACTTTTGCAAGTGGCAATCAGATTGCCTGCATGGCTGATATGGAAATCATGGGGTCAAAGAGGGCAAGCTTGTATTAATTGGGTTCAGAAGGTATCAAGCTAAGATTTGCGAGATTCATGGCATCATCATACTTTACGTTAGACAAAGAAAAGTCACTTCTATCATTCGTGCTGCAGTCAATATTTGATTGAGTTTTTTCCATACCATCTATTATTGTGGTACTAACTATTTCAGATAAACTCGCCCATTAGCGATACTAAAAGCAAAACTTTCTTTAAATAAAGCGGTTGGTCGCTTTACATGTCAAACTGTCTATTCCAGCTGCAAACTGCAAAATGGAACCCTATTTTTTGTGCTGAAGTCTGACGCTGCTATAGTGTTTCTCAAACTGATGTTACACTTCTCATTTAGCAGAAAGAACATTGACTGTTTATTAACAATATTACAAAATGTCATTTAAGTCAGTGTGGTTACACAGTTAATTATGAGTTACACATTTTTCTATTATCTATAGCACAATGATGTTTGGTGATCTTGGGGGTATTTTGCATAACTTCAGCAACGCCTCATTACAACAAGCAATGGAAATGTTGTCTTAGCAGTCTATGTAAATAGCTAGGCTTCGGAAACATCCCAGGGTTCAGCATAATTGTTCACCAAGCACCCAGTTGACATCAATTTGTGTGACAAACTACTTGCTCCTCACTCATCAGGAACCTGCCGATCCTTTGATTCCACAATAGAGGACTGTCTACATCAAATAGCTTCACTCTGGGTGTCTATGCTTTCAAAGCACCGATGAGCGCAGAAGCCTGCTGAATACTACACTAGCTGTTAATTTATCTGACATCTCTAAGATTTAGTAATTGCACTCTCTCTCCTCTCCACCTGTATCATCCAAGTGGATGCTGCACACTGGTGGTGGTTGAGGAGAGAACCCCTATGATTGTAAAGCGCTTTGGGTGTAGAGTAGTACATATGAAAGCGCTATATAAATGCCTCATTCATTCACTGTTGATTTGTCTGAGAATGGCAATCAAGTGCACAACAAACACTTGCAGAGCCTCTGTTCACTAATTAAAAGAGGTTCCATTGCATTTTTGTAGCATGACAATACCATTCTATGTGGACATGTTCCATGTTAATATTCGTTAAAGTACCTTGGTGTGTGTACAACTATAGCAAGGCTGTTGGGGACTAACTAATTCAGTAGCAGCGATTACTTTAATTATATTTGTCAGTAGTGAGACAGTAGCTGCGTGCGTTCCAAATAATTTAGTTTGTTTGGTAACAACAAACGATCAAATCAAAAAGATGATTTGTTTGGTATATCATCCTTGTGTAAGGATCCACTGGAGGCAACTTGTAGCGAGAGAACCCAAGTGCAGTTTATTCAAAATAACACATAACAAGATCAAAACATAAAACAAAGCATGACGTGGCATGAAACAAAAACCGTGGACAGACTTACTCAACAGTGGTCACATGAAACAATACTTGACAAAGACACATGGCAAACATGAGGGCTTAAATACACAGACTAATGACAAGACAAGGGACACCTAACAATGAACAGACGATTAACCAATGACAAGACAAATGACAAAAAGGGAATCACATGACAGACATGGAACATGACATGAACAAACCAAAACGTGACAGAGACAAGACCAAATCGTGACACCTTGTTCACGGACACATCCAGTTGCTTCTCTACATAATCATTTTGTGTTGTCTACTGTGTTGTGTTTTAAATTGTATTTAATGTAATTGTTAACCTGTATGTATTTCTAATGCACTGTATTTATTTTAGCCCTATTTCCCTTTCCCTAAGTGGTTATTCCACTTGTCAGGCCGCCATTGTAAATAAGAACTTGTTCTTAATGACTTGCCTGTAAAAATAAAGAACAACAAAAAAAAAAAGCTAGTTTTCCCAACAAGTAGAAGTGTCACCACTGAGGCTGTCATGCAGACTGCTTCACATCTGAGCAAGTTAGCTAAAAGAAAAAGCCAAACCTTCTCTCCCAAACTGTCCTCCTCCACCAGTGGCATAACTTTGTTTTAAAAAGTGGGTGGGACATGAGTGTGTGTGTGTGTGTCATTAATTAATTTTAATGTAAAACATAGAATTTTAGTCTGATTCAGGGGTAATTAGAATACCAAATCCTGACTGCCGAGAGGAGAAGCTGGGGATGGAGGGGCCTAATGAGCTCCTGAGAAACGCGATAGCTGCTGATAATACTGAAGGAGCTTATATATGTATACAGTGATATGCGTCGTAATAGGACGTGGATCAGCTGAGAGTCAGCTGATGCTAGCTGGACAAACGTAACCTGCCAGAACTGACACTACGCTTGATGTATATTATAAATAAATATTTTCTTTAATGTTACTTTAAATTATGAGTTAACACTTGCCCGTCATTTTAACATGCATCTTATACAATCACACCATGACACCACAGTCTAATTTTGTAAGGATTGGATAACATAATATTAAGCTACTACCCCAGGTCTGAATGTGTCTCAATGTATAAGGGTCTGAGGCATAACAAGACTGGCAAAGAATTATTACTTAGAGCAAGGACATCAATCAGGAAAGACTGAATTCTCTCTTAGATGAGGCACATCAACTCTCGCCACAGCTCATTATACAATATCTGACCAGAGCCGTAACCACCATAGACATTAGAAAGACACGTGCCCTACAACATCACAGTTTAGTGATTGATTAATATATTTTTCAATGATTTGGTCCCTCCAATCATCCTGAATACAGTATGGGTACGTTCTTGTATCTAATGTAGCTTGAAATTGTTTGGTACAAGATGTTTGATTTAGCCATTTTGGCTGAATCTTGCATCACTGTAATGTCTTCATATTCTTCACAGATGACACACATCTCATTAATTAGCTAATTAGGTAGGTAATTTGTTTCTTTGTCTTTCTTAGACTCTTCCTATCGCTCCTAGAAACACACACACACAAACATGCATACTCATACACATAATGAAAAAAAGATTCAAGACGGTTGGTTTCCTGCTGTTGTCATAGCAACTTGCTCGGTTTAAGTGACAGACCTCAGGTCTTGAACATGCATAACTTCACAGGGACTGTGCATCCTCACGGATGATGCCATTCTCTGTGTACCTTTCCCACAGGAAGGAGAAATCTGAGCGTGATGTTGATTGACTTCAGCTCAGCATTCAATACCATAGTTTGCCTCAGGCTTGTCGTCAAGCTCAGGGACTTGGGTCTGAATTCCTCACTCTGTCTGTGGATCCTTAACTTGCTGACAGGCAGATCTCAGATCAGGGAGGTGGGTGGTGGGCAGTTGTACCTCGTCGAGCCTAGAACCTCATACTTCGCGCTTCTATATCAACATCAAGCACCATGGTCAATTCAACTATGTGCTATATGTTTCAAATGTTTTGAAGTCGCATGGTAGCTTTGTGTGAGGAACCGACCGAAATGTAAGTTTAGTGAAATTGAAGAAAACTGCTGTGAATTAATCGAGTTAAAAAATAAAGGTTCCAAAAAGAGGGCTTTTGCAGCAAAACCATAGAATAACCATTTTGGGTTCTTCAAATAACCTTTCAGTGAACAGTTCTTAAAATAACCATTTTTGTAAAGAACATTTTTACTAATCTGAAGAACCTTTTTCCACTAAAAAGAATTTTACATTGGAAATATTAATTCAGACAGGTTGCAGCCTATAGGCCTATAGAAAAATTCTGGCTCAAAGGAACAATTAGTTCATGAATCAGGCATTCCTCTGGTCTTTAATGACCTGGGACGTCATTCACTTCCCTCCTCCTCATTCTTTTTTTAAAGTTAGACATCAACCCTCTTAGTATTCCTCAATCAATTCATTATAAACAATATAACAAGGAAAAAAAATACAATTATAAAATAATGCCTATTTTCCTATTCATGTTTTGTAAAGATTGTATAGGGTCGGTAACGACCCGAGGTGTGTAACAGTGTAAGTATAATTTTTCTGCTCAACAATAATTTAATCTTTGATGACTGAATAAGTGCAATTCACCTTTATTCCACAAGTTAGCAATGTCTGATACACAATGATAAAGTGATGTTTCACTCATAGTTACCGCAGGCAGAAAACAAAAGAATAGGAAGTATCATCAGCAAAACTTGAAATGGCTCAGTGATTTACTGCAGAGCAAGAACTGAACGCAATCAAATATTAGCGTCACTGTTACTTGATGGTGGATCTGGTGAAGAAGCTGTCAGCTATGATGTTATAAAACATCTGCTCAAACGGAACCCTTCCAAGCTCCAAAAGGTAACAAAATAGGCTTTAGTTTATTCTTCTGTAATTGTTACTCTAATATAAGGAGAGTTTTATATTATCGCGACATCAGGGCCGGCCCTGACCAATTTGCTGCCCTAGGCAAGATTTTACCTGGTGCCCCATGCATTACAGCCCATTTCACCCCATAATTGTGTTGGTGATTATTTAGTCATATATACGTATATATATATATAGCAAGAGCATTACATCTAGCATTCAAGTTAAAGGTGACCTATAATTCAAAATTGAATTTACCTTGGTATCGTCAAATAACAAGAGTTCAGTGCATGGACATGACATAGAGTGAATCTCAAACTGGACTGTTTTCGCGTTCTCATTTAATTCACGTTTATGAAAAACACCCCTGAAAAACGGTCGGTTCTCCACACAATACCGACTGTGACGCAATAGTCGGGATCATTAATATGTACGCCTCCAAATATTTGCATAATGCCAGCCCTCAATGCCAGGCGGAACTGCGCAGCCGAAGCATGGCAGTTGCTCAGTGTGGATGTACACATGAACACAAAAGTATTTTTTAGTTCCTTCATCTGAGCCTCTGAAGAAACAATGGGTAAATATTATTTTCTCTGGAAATTTTCAAACATTTCACCGACTGTTTCCTCAACTTGGGCCAATACAGAGCTGGCCTCGGATCGAGCTACCAAGCAACACTTTCTGATGTGTAATTGTTCAAGTTCAGACAGGTAATCTTTCTCTCAAAATCGTTCAATACTGTTTATGCATCAGTAAGTCAAGCCAGTGACTAAAATATCAGCTTCACATCGTTTCTTTTAGTAGGATGAAAATAATCGTATTTAAATTGTGAACAAATTATATACAGAAAGCGATCAAAGAACAATCTTTCCACACAGCGCGAGTTTATCTGGACACTTGCCAAACTCGTTATGAAATCAATGACGCACGTTACTGCACAACGAAGCTCTTACTGTATTTACATCATCGTGTTTGCAGAGTTGTTTGCAGTGAAAGCAGAGAGAGTGCAGAAACTGCTTTGCAATGATAAGATCTTCATTCTCGCGATCAACACACTGTCATCTGCTCAATGCTCATCACGGCAACATTTTATGTGATGGGAATAGATCTAAATACTTTAAAAACATCTCACGATTCGTTAATCTCGATAGCTGTTATAGTAAAAACGTATAATAGCAGTAGTAAAAGTATTCGGGAGAGAGTTTCACATGTAATGCGTAGCTATTTCATATGCAATGTCAGCCAATCACAGCAGTGGCCGCGGTTACACTGAATCCCACAGCAGACACGCCCCTTCAAACAGAGTGTTCAAATCAGAGGCTAAAAGCAGGCTAGGAAAAATGCCATTTATTTCTAAATTATGATTATTTTTTATCTAAAAAACATACTAACATTATAAGGGTAACCCAGGAAACATTATAAAATAATAAAAAAAAAACATTCTAGGGCACCTTTAAGTCCCCTTTATTTTTATATAGCGCTTTTTAGCCTACAATACAGATTATTTCAAGGCAGCTTTACAGTGATAACAGGAAAATAATGCAACAAAGTTTGCTTCTCCTGTACAGCAGATCTAGAAGAATATAGTGTCATAATCCAGCTTAAGTATGTTCAGTGATGGTTTATTTTGTTGTAAAAAAATATGAATTTATTTAATTTATATATAGCCGCTCTGGATAAAACAGGGATGTCATCATCCAAATGTCATTCATGCACAAACTATTCATTGAGCACTAGCAAAAGTGTTTGTTTGGGAGTTGATGGCAGCAATCTTCCAATAAATTATGGCACGTTTCATGTTTTTAAACATGAATGAAACTGCTAAATGTCTTCTTTAATGTGAATTTTACATAAAACATTGCTACTTTTAATAAACCTGTAGCCTATACACTCACCTAAAAGATTATTAGGAACACCTGTTCAATTTCTCATTAATGCAATTATCTAATCAACCAATCACATGGCAGTTGCTTCAATGCATTTAGGGGTGTGCAGGGAACTACACTAACATTTTCCACTGGTGGCACTTGCGCTACTAACTTTTTCAGTTACTAGCGCAAAACATGATTTGGTCGCACAAATTATTTATATAGTAAGCCGCTCTGGATAATAATGACCAATAGTGAAACTGTATTGCATACAGATGTGCTTTTTATTTTACTCTCCATCTTTTAAAACACATGCCTTCTTGTTTTCTTTAAAAATGGTTGGGATAGATTTACTGCAATAGAAAATACAGTAGCCTACACAATAAAGTGCTAAATTAATTTCTTTTGGATTTCACCATGCTATGGTTGGCACAGATGGGCAGACTTCTGAACTCTTAAGGAAAAGTAAAATAAATATAATATGTCATTGTGAAGCTTCAATGATTCGTGTTTGAATTGTTTTGACGCAGTTACAAATTTGGACAGTCCTGCAATTGAAGGCCCACAGAATTTACAGTAGGGCTGCACGATATTGGTAAAAAAATGACATTGCGATATTTGATTTTTCTGCGATATATATTGCGATATAAAAACAATTTCACCAGATGACTTGAATAGCTCTACTTGGAAAGAATGAATCATTCTAGAATGACTCTTGAGTTCAGTGTTGGACAGATCAGTTGTTATTTTAACCATTCATTAAAGTGAATCGGTTCAAAGGAGTCAGTTCGCGAATCGGACGTGTCATTAACGGACCACGGCACACGTTGTGTGATTATCCAGGCAGTTTAGGACATCGCACAAGATTTGTCTCAACACAGAAAACATTTCATCACCAGATAGATTTTTTGTTTTGTTTATTGAAAGAGTGGTTTATGCCATCTGAATGTGTGGAAAGCTTTTCAGAGAAGATGAGGCAACGTTATTTTAGCACAATTCACAACCAGTGGTAGTTCAGAAAAAAAAAAACTTCGGTCTTCCGACCTTTTACCATCGTGTATTCTCAAAGATATTCAGTCAACTCAATTCATTATTATGAGCGAGGGAGGGAGAGAGAGCGCGCGCGCGACTGGGGCTTTCACTCTCTCTGCTCGTTCTCTCAGTTAAACAAGCGCGAATCCGCGAAGCCAACTTGATGTGTTGAATGCTCAGAGCGCGTTATAAAACGTATTCTTAAAATACACATTTCTGTTTTAATAAATGCTCATAGTAAATCATAGCATATTGCCTAAAACATTAGGTAGGTACAAAAATAATCAAACGGTGATACATTTGCGACCCATTAAAAATTAGGGTCGCAATGGCATTTCAAAAGGTCGCATATGCGACCATTTTGGTCGCAGTGTAGTTCCCTGGTGTGGTCCTGGTCAAGACAATCTCCTGAACTCCAAACTGAATGTCAGAATGGGAAAGAAAGGTGATTTAAGCAATTTTGAGCGTGGCATGGTTGTTGGTGCCAGACGGGTATTTCACAATCTGCTCAGTTACTGGGATTTTCACGCACAACCATTTCTAGGGTTTACAAAGAATGGTGTGAAAAGGGAAAAACATCCAGTATGCGGCAGTCCTGTGGGCGAAACCTTGTTGATGCTAGAGGTCAGAGGAGAATGGGCCGACTGATTCAAGCTGATAGAAGAGCAACTTTGACTGAAATAACCACTCATTACAACCGAGGTATGCAGCAAAGCATTTGTGAAGCCACAACACGCACAACCTTGAGGCGGATGGGCTACAACAGCAGAAGACCCCACCGGGTACCACTCATCTCCACTACAAATAGTAAAAAAAGAGGTTACAATTTGCAAGAGCTCACCAAAATTGGACAGTTGAAGACTGGAAAAATGTTGCCTGGTCTGATGAGTCTCGATTTCTGTCTGAGATTCAGATGGTAGAGTCAGAATTTGGCGTAAACAGAATGAGAACATGGATCCATCATGCCTTGTTACCACTGTGCAGGATGGTGGTGGTGGTGTAATGGTGTGGGGGATGTTTTCTTGGCACACTTTAGGCCCCTTAGTGCCAATTGGGCATCGTTTAAATGCCACGGCCTACCTGAGCATTGTTTCTGACCATGTCCATCCCTTTATGGCCACCATGTACCCATCCTCTGATGGCTACTTCCAGCAGGATAATGCACCATGTCACAAAGCTCGAATCATTTCAAATTGGTTTCTTGCACATGACAATGAGTTCACTGTACTAAAATGGCCCCCACAGTCATCAGATCTCAACCCAATAGAGCATCTTTGGGATGTGGTGGAACGGGAGCTTCGTGCCCTGGATGTGCATCCCACAAATCTCCATCAATTGCAAGATGCTATCCTATCAATATGGGCCAACATTTCTAAAGAATGCTTTCAGCACCTTGTTAAATCAATGCCACGTAGAATTAAGGCAGTTCTGAAGGCGAAAGGGGGTCAAACACAGTATTAGTATTTTATGTTGCCAAATGAACACGTAGATAAACCACTGAAGAAGACCAGGACCACAAGGGACGTTTTGCATTTTAATTTCTTCTCCAGATGGTGAAAACTGAAAGCATACATACACAACATGCTCTTAGAAAAACTGAGCTCTAGACAGACGAGAATAAAGTCATTCATCGGCGCTTTAAAATGCATTTCCCAACTAGACAATACAAAAATACATTACTTAAGATCCTTATAAACACATATAAAAACTTACGGCATTGCCTTGACAGTGCTTTAAAGGGAATGGCAACAGATCGCTGACCATACGATGCTGGATTTCGCCTGCTCTGTTTACCATGAAACCGAAACCGGAAGTTAGCGCGGCCGCACAGGAAATAAAATTGTCCGCTAATATTTTTTAAATAAAACTTACAAATAAACATGAATACTTATAAGAAACTCTTAAAAATGCTTTTTAAACATTTAACTTATTTATTAAATTATTAACTGCCTTAAGAACAACACAGTAGGTATTCCTAATAATCCTTTAGGTGAGTGTAAATATCGTTAATAATTTTAGCAAATAAATAAAAAAATGCCATATATCCACCTCAAAACTGCACAACTGTATAGTAAAACATTAAATAATAAAAGTGATAGTAAATGCGTCTAAAAAAACTGACATGATTGTTACAAATCGCATTGTCTGGGGGCTCTGAAGAACTCAGAACTACTGTTAGCATAAAGTTATAAGGTAAAAATAACTGCCATTAAATTATAGTATCTTACTACTATGCAATTAGATAAACTGTTCATTACATCACGTTACCTCTGTCTTTATCCCCTTGTATCCTCTTCTCTTCTTTTTGGCACTGTATCTATCGCAGACTATAATGCTAATTTAAATGTGTCATGAAAATTCGGCCATCCGGCACAAGGAGGTAACTTTCACCGTGTCTCGAGCTGGCGCGAGCTGCCAGGCCCGTTTCTACGGGAGTGCTTGAGTCTGTTAAGCGCCCTCAAACGAAAGCAATGCTGTCTACATTGGATGCGGCGAGGGGCGACGCTACACAACAAATGACCAACAGTAAACTGATCGCGCGCGCTCTGTTTCTGGCGCCGGACCGGAGTCGGGGGACTTAGTTAAGTTTTTGTGGAGTTGTTTTGCTTTATTTTGTAGTATTTCGAATTAATGGTTTTAAAATAGTATTAGTAAAAAAAAAAAAAAAAATGTTTTTTAAAAATTCACTCGTTCACTCATTTTGGCGCCCCTATTGAGTGGTGGCGCCCCTAGCATTTGCCTATGCCGCGGGCCATAGAGATCCATCCATGTTAGATCCGGGTTGCTAAAGACCCGAATATATAATAATGATTGGTGAAACATTTTAAGAGTTAAACTTTCACATGCCAAGGTGAACTTTTATGGTACTTTTGAGTGCTTTTTTGAAGTTTGAAAGCTTTGCCCCGTCATTGTAACTTTATTGAATAGAACGACCAGTAGGCCTATATTTCTTTACAAGTGCTTTTTGTGCTTCACAGAAGTAATAAATTCATGCCGGTTTGGAACAACATGAAGGTGAGTAAATGATGACATGCAGCATTTTGTGTGTGTGTGTGTGTGTGTGTGTGTGTGTGTGTGTGTGTGTGTGTGTGTGTGTGTGTGTGTGTGTGTGTGTGTGTGTGTGTGAATTAATCCTTTAAACAACTCAACAGTTATCTGAGCCATAGCCTTGTGATTGACTCCGGCCTTGGCCTTATTTGAGAGCAATGTTTAATTGGCTTTATGCACAGCTGCACTACTTCCTGAACTTCAGCCAGCTCCTTTGTTTCCTGTTTGCCATTATTGGACAAACTGATTAATCCAGGTGTGCCTGGCCTCAGTAACAATAATCAGGCACACCTGGATTAATCAGTTTGTCCAATAATGGCAGACAGGAAACAAAGGAGCTGGCTGAAGTTCAGGAAGTAGTGAAGCTGTGCATAAAGCCTATTGACACAACTGGCTGAATGAAAGGAGTGTGCTTCCTAACTTGGAGGACATCTGCCATGTGGACTAGAATTATTAAAGATACTCTGACAATGGTCTCTTATTGCTACCGTGTCAGGAAAAACACTACACCATAGCTTGAGGGCCAGCTTGGTGAGGCTCAGGAGGAATTACTACCCTCAAGCTATCCGGATCTTAAATAATGATGCATACTGCATGCTCACCTTCCCCAGAAGAGTAACATAGGCTACACTTTCTTTCTTTTGCTGTTTATTACTTTTTCTACTATTCTCCACAATAACCTTTAGGCGCTTCAGAAAGTCTTCCTGCTATTGCAATTCTGCACATGTGACGCATAAAACCTTGAACTTGTCCTTTAGCATTTTACTCATCCAAATCCTGTGCAGCTAAATCAGTCAAAAAGCATGTGAGCCAATACTACCCTCCACTACATATACGAATATTATAAAGCAAGAAGCCACTAGAGGCTGTGCAATAGAATTATAATTAATATATAGTTATAGAACATATATAGGCTAATCTGTTTTATTATGTATTGCACTGGTATAGAATGACTGCTCAAAGACTGCTATTTTGAGGATTAATCAGTTTAACACAGGTTATCTAAAAAAACAATTTATTTAGAATGTTCTGGGACATTCTTATTTCAGTCTAATGGGA